>NC_074689.1:21229010-21529010 GCF_029448725.1 Salvelinus fontinalis
ATGACCCCGACTCTGAAAGGGAAGACATCTAGCCCAGTGTTCTATCATTTATGACCCCGACTCTGAAAGGGAAGACATCTAGCCCAGTGTCCTATCATTTATGACCACGACTCTGAAAGGAAACCCATCTAGCCCAGTGTCCTATCATTTATGACCCCGACTCTGAAAGGGAAGACATCTAGCCCAGTGTCCTATCATTTATGACCACGACTCTGAAAGGAAACCCATCTAGCCCAGTGTCCTATCATTTATGACCCCGACTCTGAAAGGGAAGACATCTAGCCCAGTGTCCTATCATTTATGACCCCGACTCTGAAAGGAAACCCATCTAGCCCAGTGTTCTATCATTTATAACCACGACTCTGAAAGGAAACCCATCTAGCCCAGTGTCCTATCATTTATGACCACGACTCTGAAAGGAAACCCATCTAGCCCAGTGTTCTATCATTTATAACCACGACTCTGAAAGGAAACCCATCTAGCCCAGTGTCCTATCATTTATGACCACGACTCTGAAAGGAAACCCATCTAGCCCAGTGTCCTATCATTTATAACCACGACTCTGAAAGGAAACCCATCTAGCCCAGTGTCCTATCATTTATAACCACGACTCTGAAAGGAAACCCATCTAGCCCAGTGTCCTATCATTTATAACCACGACTCTGAAAGGAAACCCATCTAGCCCAGTGTCCTATCATTTATGACCACGACTCTGAAAGGAAACCCATCTAGTCCAGTGTCCTATCATTTATGACCACGACTCTGAAAGGAAACCCATCTAGCCCAGTGTCCTATCATTTATGACCACGACTCTGAAAGGAAACCCATCTAGCCCAGTGTCCTATCATTTATAACCACGACTCTGAAAGGAAACCCATCTAGTCCAGTGTCCTATCATTTATAACCACGACTCTGAAAGGAAACCCATCTAGCCCAGTGTCCTATCATTTATGACCACGACTCTGAAAGGAAACCCATCTAGCCCAGTGTTCTATCATTTATAACCACGACTCTGAAAGGAAACCCATCTAGCCCAGTGTCCTATCATTTATGACCACGACTCTGAAAGGAAACCCATCTAGCCCAGTGTTCTATCATTTATGACCACGACTCTGAAAGGAAACCCATCTAGTCCAGTGTCCTGTCATTTATAACCACGACTCTGAAAGGAAACCCATCTAGCCCAGTGTCCTATCATTTATAACCACGACTCTGAAAGGAAACCCATCTAGCCCAGTGTCCTATCATTTATGACCACGACTCTGAAAGGAAACCCATCTAGTCCAGTGTCCTATCATTTATGACCACGACTCTGAAAGGAAACCCATCTAGCCCAGTGTCCTATCATTTATGACCACGACTCTGAAAGGAAACCCATCTAGCTCAGTGTCCTGTCATTTATAACCACGACTCTGAAAGGAAACCCATCTAGCCCAGTGTCCTATCATTTATAACCACGACTCTGAAAGGAAACCCATCTAGTCCAGTGTCCTATCATTTATGACCACGACTCTGAAAGGAAACCCATCTAGTCCAGTGTCCTATCATTTATGACCACGACTCTGAAAGGAAACCCATCTAGTCCAGTGTCCTATCATTTATGACCACGACTCTGAAAGGAAACCCATCTAGTCCAGTGTCCTATCATTTATGACCACGACTCTGAAAGGAAACCCATCTAGCTCAGTGTCCTGTCATTTATAACCACGACTCTGAAAGGAAACCCATCTAGCCCAGTGTCCTATCATTTATGACCACGACTCTGAAAGGAAACCCATCTAGCCCAGTGTCCTATCATTTATAACCACGACTCTGAAAGGAAACCCATCTAGTCCAGTGTCCTATCATTTATGACCACGACTCTGAAAGGAAACCCATCTAGTCCAGTGTCCTATCATTTATGACCACGACTCTGAAAGGAAACCCATCTAGTCCAGTGTCCTATCATTTATGACCACGACTCTGAAAGGAAACCCATCTAGTCCAGTGTCCTGTCAGTAGTGGAATAGGGAAGGAAGGGTCGGTCCATGTCTCATTGGGATATATTTGTTTTCAAACTGATCATGGAAAGTAATCTGTGTGATGTGACGTCAATGTTGCGCGTTTGTACAAGCGTACGTGTGTGTGTGCGCGTGTGTGTGTTTGCGCATGTGTGTGTGTGTGTGCGCTGCTGACCATTACTTTAATAGTATTTCATCTCCTAGCCTTTTTTTTCATGATGGAGTGGTGTTTGCTTTACACACACCCTCTGCAGTCTGTCCCTCTAACAAATGAGTTTACCCTGGTCATAACCTTCACACATCTCATTACCAGAGATTGCATACCTTTTCATAAAGCCGTAGACCTGTTGTGAAGGATCACACACACAAACGGGGACCTGTTCCGGACACCGAGGCCCCGCTGCCCGTAAATTACTCCTCCACTCTCTCATACATACATAGTTAATCAGCTAATGTTGTTTTATTTCTTATTATTCATTTACATTGCTGTCTGATTTATCTAAATGACTGGTGCTCTCATTCATGAACACATTTGTAGTCTGTCTCTGTTTACATGGCTACTTTAGTATTGGGTTCAGACCATATGGGGGGTCAAAACCAAATACTACCAAATAATGTTTTATGAGATTGGAGAACACGTTGGGTGGGATCTTAGTCCATTCCTACATACAGAACCTTTCCAGATCATTGATATCCTTCATCTTCTCTTAAGGACTGCCCTCTTCAATTCAAACCACAGGTTTTCAATGGGGTTCAAGTCCGGAGACTGAGATTGCAAAACGTTGATTTTGTGGTCAATTAAACATTTTCTTTTGGGATTTTGATTAGTGCTCGGGGTCATTGTCTTCCTGGAAGATCCACTCGTGGCCAAGTGTCAGCGATCTGGCAGAGGCAATCAGGTTTTTGGCAAAAATAACCCCGTAACATCAAGGATCCACCACTGTATTTTACAGTAGGTATGAGGTAAATTTTCTGCATATGCTTCTGTTTTTCATGTCATCTGACCATACCATAGAAAAGTTTGGGAACCACTGGCATAGTGTACTACTTACCTTAATAATGGAACAGGGTCAAAGCTCCTACTATTGAGCAGGGCAGGCATATACACACAGTATACTCTGTAATCCACTGACCTCTGAAGGCTCACACATGTACAAGGTGCACACACCCCCTGCAAACACACACACATGCACACACACGCGCTAAGACACGCGTGCACACACAAACACACACCCTGACCTCTGTGTCTTGTGGGGTCATCTCGTTGTCGGAGACTGGATTTAATTATAAGGGGAATGTGTGAATGTTTTCTTCTGTTGGAAAACTGGTGACGTCACACACACACACACACACACACACACACACACACACACACACACACACACACACACACACACACACACACACACACACACACACACACACACACACACACACACACACACACCTACACATTCACACAAAACACTTTAGACCTTACAATGGCAGTGAACTAGAATCTGTTTATGATTTGGTTTGGTCAGGAAAGCTAATGTCACTTAAATATGTATTTTTTAAAGCCACGATTGAATGCAGCTCAGATTTTCTGGATATTTCATGCTTGCTTGTTTGTTGTTTACCTCAAGACAGTACTACTCTTGGGCCGTGACCTAAAAGCAGTCATCCATTAGAATAACAGCACACAGAGTCCTCGTACTTACAGAATACATTAAATATTAACTTACTGCTAATGGACATGGACCGGACTCTATCTGGTCATTTTGCGTTCAACAACATAGAGCGCACAAAGTTCATCAGTAAGCTAAGGACCCTGGGACTAAACATCTCCCTCTGCAATTGGATCCTGGACTTCCTGACGGGCTGCCGAGTAGGTAACAGTGCCACGCTGATCCTCAACACAGGAGCCCCTCAGGGGTGCGTGCTTAGTCCCCTTCTGTACGCCCTGTTCACTCATGACTGTGTGGCCAAGCACGACTCCAACACCATCATTAAGTTTTCTGACGACACAGAGTAGGCCTGATCACCAACAATGATTAGACTATAGGGAGGAGGTCAGAGACCTGGCAGAGTGGTGCCAGGACAACAACCTCTCCCTCAACGTGAGCAAGACAAAAGAGTTGATTGTGGTCTACAGGAAAAGGAGTGAGTCGAGAGCTTCAAGTTCCTTGGTGTCCACATCGCCAAGGTTCAAACACACCAAGACAATCGTGAAGCGGGCACCCTCAGGAGACTGAAAAGATTTGGCATGTGTCCCCAGACCCTAAAAGTTCTACAGCTGCACCATCGAGAGGATCCATACCGATTGCATCACAGCCTGGTATGGCAACTGCTCTGCATCCAACCGTAAGGTGCAACAGAGGGTAGTGCCTACGGCCCAGTACATCACTGGGGCCAAGCTTCCTGCCATCCAGGACCTCTATACTAGGCGGTGTCAGAGGAAGGCACAAAAAATTGTCAAAGACTCCAGCCACCCAAGTAATAAACTGTTCTCTCTGCTACCACACAGCAAGCGGTACCAGAGCGACAAGTCTAGGTCCAAAAGGCTTGTTAACAGCTTCTACCACCAAGCCATAAGACTCCTGAACAATTAATCAAATGACCACCCGGACTATTTGCATTGACCCCCCCCCCCCCCCCCCCCCCCCCCCCGCTACACTGCTGCTCCTCCCGAGTGGCTCAGTGGTCTTAGGCACTGTGTCTTAGTGCTAGAGGCGTCACTACAGACCCTCGTTCCATCCCAGGCTGTATCACAACTGGTCGTGATCGGGAGTCCCATAGGGCGGCGCACAATTGGCCCAGCGCCGTCCGGTTTAGGGCAGGTTTTGGCCGGGGTAGGTCGTCATCATTGTAAAATAACAATTTGTTCTTAACTCACTTGCCCTAGTGAAATAAAGGTTATATATATATTTGAAATACTGGCTGTTTATTATCTATGCATAGTCACTTTACCCCTACTGTAACGTCCTGACCAGTGTTCTTATGTGTTTTACTTGTTTAGTGTTGGTCAGGACGTGAGCTGGGTGGGAATTCTATGTTGTGTGTCTAGTTTGTCTGTTTCTGTGTCCAGCCTAATATGGTTCTCAATTAGAGGCAGCTGTCAATCGTTGTCCCTGATTGAGAATCATATATAGGTGGCTTGTTTTGTGTTGGGATTTTGTGGGTGATTGTTTCCTGTCTCTGTGTTTGTGTTCTGCACCAGATAGGACTGTTTCGGTTTGCCACATTTTGTTATTTTGTTCGTTGTAAGTGTTCACTGTTTTCGTTTAATTAAACATGTTGAGCACTGGCTACGCTGCGGGTTGGTCCGATCCCTGTTTCACCCCCTCTTCTAGTGAAGAGAGGGAAGGCTGCTGTTACACCTACCTACATGTACATATTACCTTGACTAACCTGTACCCCCACACATTGACTCGGTACCGGTACCCTCTGTATATAGCCTCGTTATTTTATTGTGTTACTTTTTTAAAATGTAGTTTATTTAATAAATATTTTATTAACTCTCATTTTCTTAAAACTGCATTGTTGCTTAAGGGCTTGTAAGTAAGCATTTCAGGGTACGGTCTACACCTGTTGTATTCGGCGTATGTGACAAATTAAATTTGATTTGATTTTCCTTTCCCAATATGATCCACTCCCTCAGTGTGGATCACCAATTCACTAATGCTCAAGTTGGTGTGTGGGTTTTTGCGGGGGCATATGCACAGCCTTACTTAGGCAATTCTCTCTTTCTCGCTCACGCACACACACACACACACACACACACCCTGCTGACCTGTGAGTCGTTTCCGTCAGCATTGATTTCCGTTTCCCAGAGCGACCCCTGTCACCACGGCGATAGAGTGCATGCTGGGTCGTATTTCACCAGCTCTACCGTCGGCACGACAACGACAGCTTCCACCCACAGACAGCGCTGAGAGTGTCTCCCTCTATCACGCACACACACATACAGTATATACACAAACACACACACATATATATACACACAGACACACTGAATACAGTCTGAAGGTCTGTAAAACTAATTGTTACATTGTCCTTGTTTGTACAGTAGATACCAAAGTGCAGACATGTCTTTATCTACTGAGGAAACGTGTACTGAACAGTATAGCACGTCAGTCTTTTCAGTCTAGAGTCAGACTATTGTCTACTTACTGTGTTTTCCCATGGAGCTTTCTATGTTTGTTTGTTTGGGCAATATTGGTCCAATGTCCACACATTCTTCCATACAGCTTTTTGAGCCTCAAAGGTATGTTCTCTATTTCTGTTGGATGTTGGTCATGTCTTCTTGAGTGTTTCACTGTTCTGATGATGCTAAGGGCTTGTGAACATACATTACAGTAGTGGACAACGTAGATCCGAGGATGAACCCTGTATGGAAAAATCAAAGACTTCTGTGTGTACGGATATTGAAGTGTTTGTGTGTGTGCTCCTTTTTAGTCTGAATAAACTCCTTTTAGTTCAACACTACTCCATGTCAGAGATTGCGTCAACGTTTTTGATTTAATCCCCGTAGAGAATGATGCATAACTAAATGTTATTAGCATAATCATATTTCATCAAGTATCTGCTTTCATCTTGTCCATGTTTTGCTATTTCTGAGTGGGACCGTTAGAGAGCTAATGTGAGTCTGCTGATCCATCCATGCCCCCGTTAATATTTCTTACATTATAACTGTTATAAATCTGATGGATAGCTTTAGACTTTAACTAGGACTTAATTTTCTTCCTTTCTTTCCCCCGTGGTTTTCCCCCCTCTGTTATGTGACAGGTTTCTGGGGTCACTCTAAGGACAGGCTCGTTGGAGAAGATGATTGAAACCTCGACTCATACGTAAGTTAGGAAGCCTCAAACTAACTTCTCAACGTAACTCACCTCAAGGCATTATCGTGCTTATAGATGTCTACATAACAGCACATGAAGTTGCTTTTTTTTTCACCTGGGTTGCTGTGATCATTTCTCTTAGAAAAGAAAATTAGATTTCTTCTCCACAGTGGACTGTGTTTCACCTGAGGGATGAGACTGGTACCTGGTGAGGGGGTCGGTCCATAGGGGGTTCTGTAACACCAGGGGAGCCACGGCAACAAGGCTGTCCCCACGGCGATATGCAAAGCGATTTGCATTATACCCAGAATGCAGTGCGGCTCCATTTCCTGCATTCCCTCTCTCCCTTTCTGTCTCTCTATCTAGTTAAACATGTTATTAATTCATCCAATAATAAAAACTATCTGTGAATAAAAAAAACTAAAAAACTATATTTTCAACAAAAGTAGGTAATATAATGTAGAATTAATTAAATGAAACAATACTACTGTTCTCTGCTGAAGAGAGTGGGATGGATATGTGTAAAAAAGTGACAAATAAAGAAAATAATTAAATAAATGAGGTAAATCTGATCAAATGAAATGCAATAACAGTAGCGGTGTGTGAAAGCAGCGGGTGGATATGAAGCTCTGTGTTGTTACCTGCCACCAGCATCAACATTAAACACAACACACTGGAACACACACCACTACCCTCAGGGGTAGCACCAGGTGTGTGTGTGTGCGTGTGCGTGTGTGTGTGCGCGCCTTTCATCTAGTTCCATTTATATCGACTTTGTTTCGATTTTATTTATATCATTATATTTTCAGTTATTTAATAATTTATTTGATAAAATAACATTCAGGTATGGTAAAACAGAGTGGGCTGGAGATGATTTAAAATATATTTCTTTATAATATCATACTAATAATTTATACAGTTGAAGTTCGAAGTTTACATACACCTTAGCCAAATACATTTAAACTCAGTTTTCCACTATTCCTGACATTTATTTTGAGTAAAAATTCCCTGTCTTAGGTCAGTTAGGATCACCACTTTATTTTAAGAATGTGAAATATCAGAACAATAGTAGAGAGAATTATTTATTTCAGCTTTTATTTCTTTCATCACATCCCAGTGGGTCAGAAGTTTACATACACTCAATTAGTATTTGGTAGCATTGCCTTTAAATTGTTTAACTTGGGTCAAACATTTTGGGTAGCCTTCCACAAGCATCCCACAATAAGTTGTGTGTAACTGAGTCAGGTTTGTAGGCATCCTTGCTCGCACACGCTTTTTCAGTTCTGCCCACACATTTTCTATAGGATTGAGGTCAGGGCTTTGTGATGGCCACTCCAATACCTTGACTTTGATGTCCTTAAGCCATTTTGCCACAACTTTGGAAGTAGGCTTTGGGTCATTGTCCATTTGGAAGACCCATTTGCGACCAAGCTTTAACTTCCTGACTGATGTCTTGAGATGTTGCTTCAATATATCCACATAATTTTCCTTGCCTCAAGATGCCATCTATTTTGTGAAGTGCACCAGTCCCTCCTGCAGCAAAGCACCCCCACAACATGATGCTGCCACCCCCATGCTTCACGGTTGGGATGGTATTCTTCGGCTTGCAAGCTTCCCCTTTTTCCTCCAAACATAACGATGGTCATTATGGCCAAACAGTTCTATTTTTGTTTCATCAGACCAGAGGACATTTCTCCAAAAAGTGTGATCTTTGTCCCCGTGTGCAGTTGCAAACCGTAGTCTGTTTTTTTAATGGCGGTTTTGGAGCATTGGTTTCTTCCTTGCTGAGCGGCCTTTCAGGTTATGTCGATATAGGACTCGTTTTTACTGTGGATATAGATACTTTTGTACCTGTTTCCTTCAGCATCTTCACAAGGTCCCTTGCTGTTGTTCTGGAATTGATTTGCACTTTTCGCACCAAAGTACGTTCATCTCTAGGAGACAGAACGGGTCTCCTTCCTGAGCGGTATGACGGCTGCGTGGTCCCAGTCTGTCCCAAGGATGAAACAGACCTGTGGAGGTCCACAATTTTTTTGAGCTGATTTCTTTTGATTTTCCCATGATGTCAAGCAGAGGCACTGAGTTTGAATGTAGGCCTTGAAATACATCCACAGGTACACCTCCAATTGACTCAAATGATGTCAATTAGCCTATCAGTAGCTTCTAAAGCCATGACATAATTTTCTGGAATTTTCCAAGCTGTTTAAAGGCAGAGTCAACTTAGTGCATGTAAACTTCTGACCCACTGGAATTGTGATACAGTGAATTATACGTGAAATAATCTGTCTGTAAACAATTGTTGGAAAAATTACTTGTGTCATGCACACAGTAGATGTCCTAACCGACTTGCCAAAACTCTAGTTTATTAACAAGAAATTTGTGGAGTGGTTGAAAAACAAGTTTTAATGACTCCAACCTAAGTGTATGTAAACTTCCAACTTCAACTGTATATGCTCAATAGTGTAAGTAAACTGGAATGTTTTTTGTTGTTGTTGTTGAAGTGCCGAAATAATAAGGAAAATTACCTGCATCAATTCATGTCTTATCTGAACCTTTCTTGGAACCGTGCTATCCATTTAAATGAAGAAACACAGCTATTGTAATAGCTGTCGCTTTCCTCATCCTCGGATGAGGTGAGGAGAGAAGGATCTTCAGACCAATATGCGGAGTCAGGGAAATATGCCATCTTTATTTATTAATAACGAAAACTGATGGCAATACGAAACAAAACAAACACTTTCAAAATTTACAAAATAACAAAACGACGTTGACGCAACCTGAACATAAACTTACATAGACAAACGTAAACTCACGAACAGGAACGGACATCGAAACATACGAACAGCCAAACAGCTCCAAAAGTGACTACATCGAACACACACGAAGACATCACAGGAGACAATCACCCACAAACACACAGTGATAATGCCCTACCTAAATATGACTCTTGATTAGAGGAAAATGCAAACCACCTGCCTCTAATCAAGAGCCATACCAGGCAAACCGAAACCAACATAGAAACAGATAACATAGACTGCCCACCCAAAACACATGCCCTGACCATAAACACATAAAAACTAACATAAATAGGTCAGGACTGTTACAGTACCCCCCCCCCAAGGTGCGAACGCCGGGCGCACCAGCACAAAGTCCAGGGGAGGGTCCGGGTGGGCAGTTGACCACGGTGGTGGCTCAGGCTCCGGGCGCGGTTCCCACCCCACCATAATCCATCCTAACTTCCTCCCACAAAGAATGTCCACCCTCTTTTCTCCCCCACACAATTCTCTTAATAATATATTTAATAAGGATAACACCAGGACAGAGAGATAAATCAAGATAGAGGGATAGATAAGACTATAGAGATAGATGAAGATAGAGAGGGAGATTAGGATAGAGGGGCAACTCCGGACTGAAAGGCAGCTCCGGACAGAGAGACAGCTCTGGACTGATGGGCAGTTCTGGGTATCCAGCCTTTTCAGGCTGAAGGGCAGCTCATGGCTGACTGACGACTCTCGATGCTCATGGCTGGCTGACGGCTCTCGACGCTCATGGCAGGCTGACGGCTCTCGACGCTCATGGCAGGCTGACGGCTCTCGACGCTCATGGCAGGCTGACGGCTCTCGACGCTCATGGCAGGCTGACGGCTCTCGACGCTCATGGCAGGCTGACGGCTCTCGACGCTCATGGCAGGCTGACGGCTCTCGACGCTCATGGCAGGCTGACGGCTCACGACGCTCATGGCGCTCTGACGGCTCTGGCTGCTCATGGCTCTCTGACGGCTCTGGCTGCTCATGGCTCTCTGACGGCTCTGGCTGCTCATGGCTCGCTGGCGGCTCTGGCAGATCCTGTCTGATTGGCGGCTCTGGCAGATCCTGTCTGGTTGGCGGCTCTGGCAGATCCTGTCTGGTTGGCGGCTCTGGCAGATCCTGTCTGGTTGGCGGCTCTGGCAGATCCTGTCTGGCGGGCGGCTCTAGCGGCTCCTGTCTGGCTGACGGCTCTAGCGGCTCCTGTCTGGCGGATGGCTCTGTAGGCTCATGGCAGACGGGCGGCTTTGCAGGCTCATGGCAGACGGGCGGCTTTGCAGGCTCCTGGCAGACGGATGGCTCAGATGGCGCTGGGGAGACGGATGGCTCAGATGGCGCTGGGGAGACGGATGGCTCAGATGGCGCTGGGGAGACGGATGGCTCAGATGGCGCTGGGGAGACGGATGGCTCTGGCCGGATACGGCGCACTGTAGACCTGGTGCGTGGTGCCGGAACTGGAGGCACCGGGCTAATGATAAGCACCCTCCTACTAGTGCGTGGAGCAGGGACAGGGCACACTGAACTCTCAAAGCGTACTCTATACCTGGTGCGTGGTACCGGCACTGGTGGCACCTGGCTGAGGGCACGCACCTCAGGACTAGTACGGGGAGAAGTGACAGTGTGTACAGGACTTGGGAGACGCACAGGTGGCTTAGTGCGTGGGGCCGGAACTGGAGGCACCGGGCTAGATACACGCACTACAGGGAGAGTGCGTGGAGGAGGAACAGGGCTCAGGATACGCACTGGTAGCCTAGTGCGTAGTGTAGACACTGTAGGTACTAGGCTGGGGCGGGGAGGTGGTGCCGGAAATACCGGACCGTGGAGGCGTACTGGCTCTCTTGAGCATTGAGCCTGCCCGACCTTACCTGGTTGAATGCTCCCGGTTGCCCGACCAGTGCGGGGAGGTGGAATAACCCGCACCGGGCTATGTAGGCGAACCGGGGAAACCATGCGTAAGGCAGGTGCCATGTATGCCGGCCCGAGGAGACGCACTGGAGACCAGACGCGTTGAGCCGGCCTCATGACACCTGGCTCAATACCCAATCTAGCCCTCCCAGTGCGGGGAGGTGGAATAACCCGCACCGGGCTATGCACTCGTACAGGAGACACCGTGCGCTCTACTGCGTAACACGGTGTCTGCCCGTACTCCCGCTCTCCACGGTTAGCCTGGGAAGTGGGCGCAGGTCTCCTACCTGCCCTTAGCCCACTACCCTTTAGCCCCCCCCCAAGAAATTTTTGGGAGTTACTCACGGGCTTTTCGGGCTTCCGTGCAAGACGAGTCCCCTCATTTCTCCGGTTCCTCTCTCCGGTAGCCTCCGCTCTCCTCAGTGCCTCCAGCTGTTCCCATGGGAGGCGATCTCTACCCGCTAGAATCTCCTCCCATGTGTAGACACCCTTTCCATCCAGAACATCGTCCCATGTCCATTGCTCCTTCTTCTGTCCCTTACTCCGTTTATTTTTCCCATACCGCTTGGTCTCTGTATTTTGGTGGGTGATTCTGTAATAGCTGTCGCTTTCCTCATCCTCGGATGAGGTGAGGAGAGAAGGATCTTCAGACCAATATGCGGAGTCAGGGAAATATGCCATCTTTATTACAAATACGACGTAGACTAAACAAAACAAAACACTTTCAAAACTTACAAAATAACAAAACGACGTTGACGCAACCTGAACATAAACTTACATAGACAAACGTAAACTCACGAACAGGAACGGACATCGAAACATACGAACAGCCAAACAGCTCCAAAAGTGACTACATCGAACACACACGAAGACATCACAGGAGACAATCACCCACAAACACACAGTGATAATGCCCTACCTAAATATGACTCTTGATTAGAGGAAAATGCAAACCACCTGCCTCTAATCAAGAGCCATACCAGGCAAACCGAAACCAACATAGAAACAGATAACATAGACTGCCCACCCAAAACACATGCCCTGACCATAAACACATAAAAACTAACATAAATAGGTCAGGACTGTTACAGCTATGAATCTTTAGTGGACAAGAATACTGTACGGTATGTTTTTATCAAAGTGGAGGAAGAAGGAAAATGTAACATGAATGATAATGTACAGTAAGTCAGTGATGAGCCATATGTTTCCCCTGGCTCAGTATGTCACTGTGGTAAAAGAGAGATTTATTTTCCTCCTGAGGGAACCAGGAGAGATAGATACCACTTGTTCTTCCTGTATTGACATTCTTAGGTCCTCGCTGTGTGTGTATGTTCTGCTGTTATTAGGCCAAGCTAACAAATCAATACTTTGCAGTACGGTGGGTCAGTGTGGATACGGTGAACTCTATATTGTCAGCTGCCACAGTCATTAACACACACACACACACATACACACACACACAGATGTATGCACACTTCTCTATGCAGATCCACAAAATAACTTTTTTATTTACGACTGTTTATCTTTTAAAAGTAGGGCAGAAAAAAAATATTAAATTGTAAATGAAAAGCCTATACTTTTAAATGTTTGTCAAATGAGTAGTTGAACATAGTTATAGCTAAACATTGCAGAAAGCTAAGTCTCTTTTCTCTGTCAGGGATGGTCAACATAAATCCCTCTTTCTCCTTTTCTTGTTTTCTCTCACATATCCCCTCTTCTGTTGTGATCGAGAGTGTCTTCCTCCCTCTCTCCTTCTCTCTCCCTCCATCCCTCCTTCCCCTGCTGTCAGTAGCGCTACACTCTCCCTCCTCCCTCTCTTCCCTCCTCCCTCTCTCTGTTGCTGCCAGATGCTCAGTCGTGTCCCGGCCCAGCAGATGTCACAACTCACCAGCTGGGGGACAGCAGGGGGGGTGGGGGGGGGGGGGTGGAGGAGGAAAGACAGGGGAAGAGAGAGGAGGAGACGGCGAGGAGAGAACGCATTTGGCTTATGGAAGGGAGACACGAGGAAGTGTGCGTGTGTGTACGAGTGTGTGGCAGGGTGGCAGCTGTGCCATCTGTCTGCCTGGCAGGGCTGCTCTCATTAACACAGGGGTTAATAGGAGTGGCAGCTCAGCGCTAGTGTCTAACATCACCCTCGGGACACACTGGAGGAGAGGGCTCAGTGTGGTGTGTGTGTCACCACTGACACACACATGGTTAATAACAACCTGCCAGGATGTATATTAACCCTGGCACGTGTGTGTCTTTGTTTGTGCATGTGCTTACGTGTGTGTGTTATTCTGATGAATTATGCCTTGCTGCTGTAATGATGTAGGGAAAAAATGGATTTACAGAACCAAAGATTACTGCCCTGGAGGCGCACACACACACACACACACACACACACTCTCGCGCGCGCCGAGGGGTGGTGGCAATTTCATGTTATTATTGCATATTCATAGCTAATTGTGTTAGGCTTGGATAATAACTCTGAGTGACAGGTTGAGAAAATGGAGAGGCTGTTTCAACACAATATCCTCTTTCCCTGTCCGTCTCTCAGCCCTGTAAATAATCATTATAACACTCATGGTTCTAAATGGAGGTTTTTCCCTCATCTCTCCTCATGGCATAATGTCATTTATTAAACACTTATCATTTTCTCTCAATGTACAGCCCACATTTCTTATATAATAGTCATGGGACGTTCCTAAAAGACCGATAGCGGTGTGCCAAATTGTATTCCCACACAAAAGCGGCAAAATATATTAGCCTTTAACGAATGCTACAGTTTAGCGGGATACATTTTCTGCCCTAACTTGCTTGTGCATTTATCGAGAATGCAGGGTGCAATTTTCATGATTTGAAAATATGAAATTGCCAGGCCATTTTGTTAGAGGGGGAATAAAACGGTTTCATTTCATGTCAACAGGGAATGCCTTTTCTCTTGAATTAGGCTTTATATTTAAAAAAATACCAGAAAGGAAAAAAAGATATAGCCTATTGTTTATTTTCACCCCTGTTTCAATAGACTATATAGCCGTAGTATTAAAGAGTTCTGTGATGAGAATATGCAGGTTAATAAGATGTAGATGATAAGGATACAGGTGCAGTAAAGCTCTGTAGTCCTGGTCTGGTGCAAAGATACCCACAGTACCACTGTCCCTGTGTCTGAGCTAGACTGGCATGCTCTAAGAGACAGAGATGGCGTGTGTGTGTATCCTGTGTCTGTGTGCGTGTGTGTGTGTGTGTGTGTGTGTGTGTGTGTGTGTGTGTGTGTGTGTGTGTGTGTGTGTGTGTGTGTGTGTGTGTGTATGAATATGCATGCCTGTGTCCGTGCGTGTGTCAGAGCCCAGATAAACAGGCTCTCTTATCCCAGCATGTGAGAGTGTTTCAGCCCTGGGACAATCTACAGTCCTTAGAAAAACTGTCCTGTTTCACAAAATAGACCCAAAATTGGCTGCACTTACTTCCCATTCACCAGCCCATTTCTCTATTCAACTCTCTCATTTCAGACATGTCCTTTCTCAAGTACCCTGTTCCACATTTCAGCTGGTTTTATATTTCCAGAGATTTCCACCCGTAGAACGGCAGCTAGGTCAGACAAGATAATGAAATTGTAGATAATTGAGATGAAATTCTGGCTATTTGGGAAATGGTGGATAAAAAACCTCTAGAAATAGGTTAAAAAAAAAGACAGATAAATTGGCTCTTTTGAGAAGTTGAGGACTAAAACTTGTCACTGAATATTTGATATAATAAATGTCTGACTGGTATATTGCCTCCTAATATATGTACTTTGCCTGGTGAAATCAGAACAGAAATCAGCATCAGTCAATTTCTTTCTTACCAGCATGTCTGTGATTCCTCATGAGTTGAGCAGGATTCACAACTCTGTTCTGTTTCTTCTTGATTGGGTGTGTGTGCGGGTGTGCGTGCGTGCGCCTGCAATATGTCTCTGCGTGTACAACTTTAGAAATATTTAACATCCAAATTTGATATGAGCTTGGTGACTTTGGGAGGGTGTGGTGAGAGCCGTCTGTCGATCTTCTCCCTATGCCGACACCTCTGACAGCTGTCGAGCTCACAGGCGTCTCCCAACTGAGTTTGTGTGTGTATCTGTGTTTAACATTGGGTTTAAGTTCTAAAAATAGTAGTTAACTGACAGATCTGTCTGAGGATAACCATATCTGCACCTGCATTGCCTTTGAAAGGATTTTGTCTCTGCTGCAGCCCTATGAGTCCTAACCTTGAGGTAGAGGATCTGAGGAGCCAGCTGAGGACTAGAGACAGAACCATCCTTTGTCTGGAGAGAGACATCAAGACCTTCCAACTGGAGAATAACACACTCAACAAAACTGAGGTATGGAGGAGAGAGTCTCACACACACACACACCGAGACTGGGATTCGGAGGAGATACAGAGAAGAGAGGAAGCACATTCTGAACTGCAACCATCGTGCTTGTTCTGCTCTTTTTAATTCCTTATTCCTTGATACCGTGGATGGAACAGTTTTGTTGTTGTTGTAGTATTTTTTTCTTGGATTTGGTAGTTTTTACGATATTGCTGTGGCAGTGTAGCCAGCAGCGCTACATGTGTTGTGTGTTAAAGCGTGTGCTCAGCGTGTGATGAATGACTTACATGTCCAGCCCCCAGGTTACAAAATGGCTGCCCAGATTAAACCAGGGAGTTTTACAGCTTTCCCACACCTCCTTATGAAGTGTCACGAAATTACACCCACTGCTGTTTAACTGCATGGGGCTAGCGCTAGCACACTATTCTCTCTCTCTCTCTCTTTCTCTTTCTCTCTCTCTCTCTCTCGCGCTCTCTCCCTCTCTCTCTCTAAATACATTTTTTTCTCACCCATCTTCACACAATACCCCATAATGTCAAAGTGAAAACATGTTTTGAAACCTTTTTTGCAAATTTATTGAGAATTAAATGCAAAAATATCTAATTTACATAAGTTTTCATACCCCTGAGTCAATACATGTTAGAATACCCTTTGGTAGTGATTACAGCTCTGAGTCTTTCTGGCTAAGTCTCTAAGAGCTTTGCACACCTGGATTGTACAATATTTGGACATTATTCTTTTTAAAAATCTACAAGCTCTGTCAAGACGGTTGTTGATCATTGCTAGACAGCCATTTTCAAGTCTTGACATAGATTTTCAAGCAAATTTTAAGTCAAAATGGTTATTGTCCTGCTGAAAGGTGAATTCATCTCCCAGTGTCTGTTGGAAAGCAAACTGAACTAGGTTTTCCTCTAGGATTTTGCCTGTGCTAAGCTCCAATCCATAATTTTTTTTATCCTGCAAAACTCCCCAGTCCTTAACGATTACAAGCATACCTATAACATGATGCAGCCACCACTATGGTTGCAAATATGAAGAGTGGTAATCTTAATGTTGGGGCGGCAGGTAGCCTAGTGGTTAGAGTGTTGGACTAGTAACCGAAAGGTAGCAAGATTGAATCCCAGAGTCAACAAGGTAAAAATCTGTTGTTCTACCCCTGAACAAGGCAGTTAACCCACTGTTCCTAGGCCGTCATTGAAAATAAGAATTTGTTCTTAACTGACTTGCCTAGTTAAATAAAGGTAAAATAAATAAAATAAAAATGTGTTGTATTGGATTTGTCCCAAACATAACACTTTGTTTTCAGGACAAAAACTTAATTGCTTTGCCACATTTTTTGCAGTATTATTTTAGTGCCTTGTTGCAAACAGGATGCATGTTTTGAAATGTGTGCATTCTGTACAGGCTTCATTCTTTTCACGCTGTCAATTACGTTAGTATTGCGGAGTAATTACAATGTTGTTAATCAGTTTTCTCTGATCAGCCATTTTAAACTCTGTAACTGTTTTAAAGTCACCATTGGGCTCAGGGTGAAATCCCTGAGCGTTTTCCTTCCTCTCCGGCAACTGAGTTAGGAAGGACACCTGTATCTCTGTAGTGACTGGGTGTATTAATCCACAATTCAAAGTGTAATTAATAACTGCACCTTGCTCAAAGGGATATTCAATGTCTGTTATTAATATTATGTTTTACCCATCTACCAATAGGTGCCCTTCTTTGCGAGGCATTGGAAAACCTCCCTGGTCTTTGTGGTTGAATCTGTGTTTCACTGCTCGACTGAGGGACCTTACAGATAATTGTATGTGTGGGATACAGAGATGAGGTAGTCATTCAAAAATCATGTTAAACACTATTATTGCACACAGAATGAGTCCATGCAATTTATTATGCGACTTCTTTTGCAAATTCTACTCCTGAACTTATTTAGGCTTGCCATAACAAAAGGGTTAAATATTTATTGACTCAAGACATTCCAGCTTTTCATTTTAAATTAATTTGTAAAAATGTCTCAAAACATAATTTCAATTTGATATTATAGGTTATTGTGTGGAGGACAGTGACACAACATCTCAATTTAATCCATTTTAAATTCAGGAAAACGCAATCTCTATTGCACTCCACACTGCCCTTTCCCACCTGGACAAAAGGAACACCTATGTAAGAATACTATTAATTGACTACAGTTCAGCATTCAACACCATACTGCACTCAAAGCTCATCACTAAGCTACGGACCCTGGGACTAAACACCTCCCTCTGCTACTGGATCCTGGACTTCCTGATGGGCCACCCCCAGATGGTAAGGGTAGGTAACAACAAATCTGCCACACTGATCCTCAACACAGGGGCCACTCAGTGTTGCGTGCTCAGTCCCTTCCTGTACTCCTTGTTCACTCATGACTTCATGGCCAGGCACAACTCCAACACCATCATTAAGTTTACCGATGACACAACAGTGGTAGGCCTGATCACCAACAACGATGAGACAGCCTATAGGGAGGAGGTCAGAGACCTGGCTGTGTGGTGCCGGGACAATAACCTCTCCCTCAACTTGATCAAGACAAAGGGGATGATTGTGGACTACAGGAAAAGGAGGACCGAGCACGCCCCCATTCTCATCGCGGGGCTGTAGTGGAGCAGGTTGAGAGCTTCAAGTTCCTTGGCGTCCACTTCACCAACAAACTATCATGGTCCAAACACACCAAGACAGTCGTGAAGAGGGCACGACAAAGCCTATTCCCCTTCAGGAAACTGAAAAGGCTCCCAACCGTAAAGCCTCCAACCGTAAGGCACTACAGATGGTAGTGCGTACGGCCCAGTACATCACTGGCTTTCTCTCATCCAGGACCTCTATACCAGGTGGTGTCAGAGGAAGACCTTAAAAATTGTCAAAGGCTCCAGCCACCCAGTCATAGACTGTTCTCTCTGCTACCGCACGGCAAGCGGTACCAGAGGTACAAAAAAATGTCTGCAGCATTGAAGGTCAATCGGGGGAGAAGCTCCTTGGTCAGGGAGCTGGCCAAGAACCCAATGGTCACTCTGACAGAGCTCTAGAGTTCCTCTGTGGAGATGGGAGAACCTGGCACCATCCCTATGGTGAATCATGGTAGTGGCAGCATCATTCTGTGGGGATGTTTTTCAGCGGCAGGGACTGGGAGACTAGTTAGGATTGAGTGAAAGATGAATGGAGCAAAGTATTGAGAGATCCTTGATGAAAACGACCCTAAGCACACAGCCAAGACAACATAAGAGTGGCTTTGGGACAAGCCCGGACTTGAACCTGATCTAACCTCTCTGGAGAGACCTGTAAATAGGTCTCTCCAATACCTGACAGCGCTTGAGAGGATCTGCAGAGAAGAATGGGAGAAACTTTTTATGTATTATTTCTTACATTGTTAGCCCAGAAAACCTTAAATGTTCTTACATGCAGTCGGGAAGAACTATTGGATATCAGAGAGATGTGAACTTACCAGCAGAACCAGCACTACGACCAGGAATACGACCATCCCAAAGCGGATCCTTTGTCTGCACCTCCCAGGGCGAACTGATTGTCAATCAAGCCAACATGTCTGATTTCAAAAAGGATTTACGGCGAAAGCACACCTTGCGATTATGTTAGGTCAGTACATAGCCACAGAAAAACACAGCCATTTTTCCAGCCAAAGAGAGGAGTAACAAAAAGCAGAAATAGAGATAAAATTAATCACTAACCTTTGATGATCTTCATTAGATGACACTTATAGGCGAACTGATTCTAGAGGCCGACCCAAAATAACGCAGCCTGATTAGAAGGTGCCAGAGTGGTCTTCTCGTGAGGCTTCGGATGCGCGCACACCACCCACCGCTTCAGAGTATATTACTCGCTAATTTCCAATCCCAAGTTAACAAAGCCGACGAAATTAGGGCAAGGGTTGCTTTCCAAAGAGATATCCGGGATTGTAACATACTCTGTTTCATGGAAACATGGCTAGCTTGGGACATGCTGTCGGAGTCAGTACAGCCAACGGGATTTTCAGTTCCTCGTGCCGACAGGAATTGACATCTCTCCGTTAATAAGAAGGGCGGGGTGTAAGTTTCATGATTAACGACTCATGGTGTAATTGTAACAACATACAGGAACTCAAGTCCTTTTGTTCACCTGACCTAGAATTCCTCACAATCAAATGCCGACCGTATTATCTCCCAAGAGAACTCTCCTCTGTTATTGTCACAGCTGTGTATATCCCCCCGCAAGCGGATACCATGACGGCCATCAAGGAACTTCACTGGACTTTGTGCAAACTGGAAACCATATATCCAGAGGCTGCATTTATTATAGCTGGGGATTTTAACAAAGCTAATTTGAAAACAAGGCTACCTAAATTCTATCAGCATATCGATTGCAGTACACAAGCGAGTTACACGCTCGACCATTGCTACTCTAACTTCCGCGATGCATACAAGGCCCTCCCCCGCCCTCCTTTTGGCAAATATGACCATGACTCCATTTTGTTGCTCCCCTCCTATAGGCAGAAACTTAAACAGGAAGCACCCGTTCTTAGGTCTATCCAACGCTGGTCTGACCAATCGGATTCCACGCTTCAAGATTGCTTTGATCACGTGGACTAGGATATGTTCCGGGTAGCCTCAGATAACAACATCAACATATACGCTGAGTCAGTGAGCGAGTTTATTAGGAAGTGTATAGGAGATGTTGTACCCACTGTGACTATTAAAACCTTCCCTAACCAGAAACCGTGGATTGATGGCAGCATTCGTGCATAACTAAAAGCACATACCACCGCATTTTATCATGGCACTGCAACTGGGAATATGGTTGAATACAAACAGTGTAGTTATTCCCTACGTAAGGCAATCAAACAAGCAAAGTGTCAGTATAGAGACAAAGTGGAGTCGCAATTCAACGGCTCAAACTCGAGACGTATGTGGCAGAGTCTACAGACAATCACGGATTACAAAAAGAAAACCAGCACCGCCGCGGACATCGACGTCTTGCTTTCAAAAATTAAACAACTTCTTTGCGCACTTTGAGGACAATACAGTGCCACCGACGCGAACCGCCACCAAAGACTGTGGGCTCTCCTTCTCTGTGGCCGACTTGAGTAAAACATTTAAATGTGTTAACCTTCGCAAGGCTGCCGGCCCAGACGGCATTCCTAGCCGCGTCCTCAGAGCATGCGCAGACCAGCTGGCTGGTGTGTTTATGGACGTTGTAACGCTCTTCTATGAGTAGTGGGTGCGGAGTCAGGCGCAGGGAACAGAGGGTAAAGGACAATAGTTTTTTATTCCGGCGCAGGACAATGGTCACGCCAAAACACCAGGCGCATAACAAAGACCGGCCCAAAAACAGGACCCAACCAGTCCGGGGAAAACAAGAAAATCTCACAACCACAAACACGAACAGAGGAAATAAGCCCTCACAAAAGCCGGCGGGCCTCACCGGCTTAAATAGCCCAACTAAAACCTAAACAAGAAACAGGTGTAACCAATAAGACAAAACCAACAGAAAAGGGAGAAGGGATCGGTGGCAGCTAGTAGGCCGGTGACAACGACCGCCGAGCGCCACCCGAACAGGAAGAGGAGCCACCTTCGGTGGGAGTCGTGACAGACATATTCAATCAATACCTATGCCAGTCTGCTGTCCCCACATGCTTCAAGATGGCCACCATTGTTCCTGTTCCCTAGAAGGCCAAGGTAACTGAACTAAATGACTATTGCACCGTAGCACTCACTTCTGTCATCATGAAGTGCTTTCAGACTAGTCATATCACCTCCACTCTATCTGTCACCCTAGACCCACTTCAATTTGCTTACCACCCCAATAGGTCCACAGACAATGCAATCGCCATCACACTGCCCTATCCCATCTGGACAAGAGGAATACCTATGTAAGAATGCTGTTCATTGACTACAGCTCAGCATTCAACACCATAGTACCCTCCAAACTCATCGTTAAGCTTGAGTCCCTGGGTCTTGACCTCCCCTATGCGACTGGATCCTGGACTTCCTGACGGGCCGCCCACAGGTGGTGAAGGTAGGAAACAACATCTCCACTCCGCCGATCCACAATACTGGGGCCCCACAAGGGTGCGTGCTCAGCCTCCTCCTTTTCTCCATGTTCACCCACGTCTGCGTGGGCATGAACGCCTACAACTCAATCATCAAGTGTGTAGACGACACAACAGTGGTAGGTTTGATTACCATCAATGACAATACAGCCTACATGGAGGAGGTGAGGGCTCTCGGAGTGTGGTGTCAGGAAAATGACCTCGCACTCAATGTCAGCAAAACAAAAAGTATGATCGTGGACTTCATGAAACAGCAACGGGAGCACCCCCCTATCCACATCAACGGGACAGCAGTGGAGAAGGTGGAACGTTTTCAGTTCCTCAGTGTACATATCACCGGCAAACTGAAATGTTCCACGCACACAGACAGTGTGGTGAAGAAGGCACAACAGCACCTCTTCAACCTTAGGAGGCTGAAAAAATGTGTCTTGTCACTGAAAACCCTCACTAACTTTTACAGGTGCACAATCGAGAGGATCCTGTTAGGACTGTATCACCATCTGGTACGGCAACTGCACCGCCCACAACCGCAGAGCTCTCCAGAGCGTGGTGCGGTCTGCACAACGCATCACCAGGGGCAAACTCCCTGCCCTCCAGGACACCTACAACACCCAATGTCACAGAAGGCAAAAAAGATCATCAAGGACAATAACCACCCGAGCCACTGCCTGTTCACCCCACTTCCATCCAGAGGGCGAGGTCAGTACAAGTGCATCAAAGCTAGGACATAGAGACTGAAAAGCAGCTGCTATCTCAAGGCCATCAGATTGTTAACTTCTCTGGGATATGTGGGACGCTAACGTCCCACTTGGCCAAAAGCCAGTAAAAATGCAGAGCGCCAAATTCAAATAAATTACTATGAAAATCTAACTTTCATGAAATCACACATGAAAGACACCAAATTTAAGCTACTCTTGTTGTGAATCAAGCCAACATGTCTGATTTCAAAAAGGATTTATGGCGAAAGCACACCTTGGGATTATGTTAGGTCAGTACATAGCCACAGAAAAACACAGCCATTTTTCCAGCCAAAGAGAGGAGTAACAAAAAGCAGAAATAGAGATCAAATTAATCACTAACCTTTGATGATCTTCATCAGATGACACTTATAAGACTTCATGTTACACAATGTGTATTGTATGTTTTGTTTTGTTCGGTAAAGTTCATATTTATATCCAAAAATCTGAGTTTAGGCGGGACGCTACTGTCTCACTTGGCCAAAAGCCAGAGAAAATGCAGAGCGCCAAATAAATAAAAAATACTATAAAAATCAAACTTTCATTAAATCACACATGAAAGATACCAAATAAAAGCTACACTGGTTGTTACCTTTGATGAGCTTCTGTTGTTAGCACTCATATGTCCCATAAACATCACAAATGGTCCTTTTGTTCGATTAATTCCGTCGATATTTACCCAAAATGTCCATTTATTTGGCGCGTTTGATCCAGAAAAACACCGGTTCCAACTTGTGAAACGTGACTGCAAAATATCTCAAAAGTTACCTGTAAACTTTGCCAAACCATTTCAAACTACTTTTATAATACAACTTTAGGTATTTTTTAACGTAAATAATCGATAAAATTGAAGACGGGATGATCTGTGTTCAATACAGCATTAAAACAAACTGTAGCTAGCTTTCTGGTCACGCGCCTCTAACTAACAGTACACTTCCAGTGACCCTCGTTCAAGATGGCCGTACTTCTTCATTACACATAGGGAAAAACCTCAACCAATTTCTAAAGACTGTTGACATCCAGTGGAAGCGGTAGGAACTGCAAGAAGGTCAATTAGAAATCTGTGTTCCCAATGAAAATCCATTGAAAAGAGAGTGACCTAAAGAAAAAATAATCTGAATGGTTTGTCCTCTGGGTTTCGCCTGCTAAATAAGTTCTGTTATACTCACAGACATGATTCAAACAGTTTTAGAAACTTCTGAGTGTTTTCTATCCAAATCTACTAATAAAATGCATATCTTATCTTCAGGGGATGAGTAGCTGGCAGTTGAATTTGGGTATGCTTTTCATCCAAACGTGAAAATGCTGCCCCCTATCCTAGAGAAGTTAAACAACCATCACCAGCACATTAGCCACTTTAATAAATGTTACACTAGTCACTTTAATAATGCCACTTTAAGAATGTTTACACATCTTGCATTACTTGTCTCATATGTACAGTGGTTTGTCCTTTAAAAGTTTGCAGTGTACAAGCACAGCTTGCATGGTGACGCAGAATTCTATGGCACGTTATTTAAGTGTCAACCACTGTTACCATTAATGCTAGTTCGTGCTAGTTTGACCACCCGAGGGTATCTTTGAGACGCATTTGATAGCCTTCAATAGTGGCTGTACTAGAGAATTTCAAACCTTTTTTGTAAGAACATAGTGAATGGGACAGATTTTAAGAAATGTTGCTTTATTAATTGTATTAATATTATGGTGTTTCTATTCCAAGAAAAACCAAAAACCGCCTGGGTTTCTCTTAAATATGTCGCTGTACGATGTTACGGTCGTGAGTAGGCTACAGTACTGGGCTATTTAGCTAAAGAATCCCGTGTCGTGCTGTCACGTGGGAGACCGGGGTTCAATTCCCCGATGGGGAGGAAGGAGTAGGCTGTCCTTGTAAATAATAATTTGTTCTTAACTGGCTTGCCTAGTTTAGGTTAGGTTACACTAAGAGCATAACATGTCTACACCCTAATTGTATAATTGTAGTCTAACCAATACCCAAACGGAGATTCAGTGAAAATAAAAATCTCATTGATTTATCAAGACCAGTCCCCATGCTTGTTTTAGAGCAGCGCGAAACGGTGCTAAAATAGTTGTAAGCTATTGCTTCAAATCCTATTGCTTCTAACTTCAATATGCTCTTTAAATAAATAAGACCGACACCACTTTTAACAGCACATTACTCAACACTAGTGAGACTCATGTCGCCTACGTTAGGCTTACAGTATATCTAAAAATATGACGTGGCTCTCCGCCAATAATTACATATAGAGGATTGGAGGATGCTAAATTAAAACCAAAATCCGCCTCATGGGTCTCCCGGTGGCGGCCAGCATGGGTATCGAACCTGCATCTGTGGCAATGCGCCACTGGGGAGGCCCCATCCACAAAGTATCAAAATACAGTGAGGTGTCGGTAAAGGTATATTGTCCTGCTACTAGCTCATAATGGCCTATTATAATACTGCACATGGTGTCCAGGTCAGGATAACCAAAAAATGTTTTTATTAAAGACTATCAGAAAGAATGTCGGTACTTATTTATTTTAATCCAAAACCATGAATGAGTGAGTCACTCAGCTTTATGTAGGTGCCGGCTATATGACTGCCATCAAGTTGATAATATATAACGATATTTTGGAGGTTATTTTCTTTCCAAAAAATGAAAGTGAGCCATTTGTAATCTGAATAAAGGGCGAAATAATATTTGTAAAGGCCAAAACATTTATTTCTGTTTTTTAGAGGGAGAGAAACGCTGGGCCAATTGTGCACTGCCCTATGGGACCCCCAATCACAGTCGATGTGATACGTAATAATAATGATAATACTTTTTGTTGTATTCTTTTTTTTGTATTTTCTGGTGGATTAAACTGAAATTGCAACCAATCACAGCCGGTTGTGATACAGCCAACCTAACTAAGAAATACATTTGACGATAGAATTCTCCCCCTATCCTCCTTCTAGGCAAGTCTATTGTCCAGCTACCTGCTAATAGCCATAATGGCGCTGTATAACATTACCATGCGTGTTTGAAAGAGTATTTTCCAGTAAGCAACAATTTGTTTACCTTCATTAGACAACTTTGTTACAATATTTCTGTAATTCAGTGATATTTATTCCCATAGTAGTTCGTTATGGATCCATAACTAAATAAATATTGGCATTTTTAAAGAGTATTTTTATATTTATTCTATTAACGAAAGCATAAAGATGCTGATGAAGAAATACAGTACTGTACAGTATATGCTTTTACTTTTGGATAATAAAGCATTTAAAGCATTTTGAAGATATAAGCCACCGGCATTTGTTTATTAGGCTATAGCAGAACAGCATAACGGTCCGGACGGCAATTGCTCTGCCTGGTGAGCAGTTGGGTTAGACACAAATAATTTGTATCTACCTTTCCAATTACTTTCCAATTACAATTTACAAATGTGTGCTTTTCATGTCATTTTTCGTTAAATCCAGTTCGGATTTAAGTACAACTTTTGACTGATGCCTTTAGTGAGAGGTCTAATGCTTTAATATTTAATGATATCTGCCCTCCGAATTCATATCTAAGGGGCATTTTAGTTTGAACGTGCAGACTGGCACTAAGAACAGCGGGAACGTTTCCCTAGTCAGCGACATTATTAGTGCCATGCCCCTTAAAGTGTTGCTCTGTGCTACCCAGTGGGGCGGGGTGGGGATATTTGATATAATGTGATATTTCAGGTTTTTGCTTTGTCATTATGGGGTATTGTGTGTAGGTTGATGAGGGGGAAAACGATTTCATCCATTTTAGAATAATGCATCCATTATCTTTTTTAAGTCAAGGGGTCTGAATACTTTCGGAAGGCACTATATGTTCTTATAGAAAAGTGTAGTATTTCTGTGTGGTCTCCCCTCAGCTTTCCAAACAGAAGGATAGGATGAGACAGCTAGAGGAGGAGGTAAAGAAACAGGAGGCGGAACAGAGGATAGCAGAAGAAGAGTGGAGGAAGAGAGAGGAAGAACACAGACAGAGAGAGCTGGAGAGGAAGAGGGAGGAAGATGAAAGGAAAGAGAAGCAGAGGAAGAGAGAAGAGGAGAGAAGGAAAGAGAAGCAGAGTAAGAGAGAGGATGAGAGACAACATGATGAGGACCAGAGACTGAAAGAGGAGGAGCACAGAAAGAGAGAAGAGAAGTGGAAGAAGAGAGAGGAGGAACAGAGAGAGGCCTGGGCCCTTGCTAGGAAGGAATGGGAGGAGAAGGCATCCAATTTGAATGCTGAGGTAAGGGGTGAGGTAGATAAGATTGGTAGCCTTAGGCACAGATATTGGATCAGCTTACCATCCCTCAATCCTATCCTTAAACATTAGGCAGAAAAATTATAAAATGACCTTAGTTCAGTGTCTTGGGGCAACTGTTTGGCCCTGAGGTGACCAGAGGGATGAGGAGTCTTTCAACCATATGGCCCAGTTAATGTGGGGGCTCTCTCTTTCTCTCCTCCTTCCTCTCTTTCTCTTTCCATCTTTCTCCCTACAATGTGGTTAATGTCCCATGTACCTTCACTCATACATTCTATGCATTTTTCATGATCCCCTCCCTTAATGTGCTATGTAATGGAATAAGCACCACCACACCCAGTCACAGACTGAAATGTCATTAGGAATATTAGAATACTTCTGCTTATATGAATATACAATGCGAGAACATGGGCAACGTAACTGCCATTAGGGTGCAATCTTCATAACCACTCTTTCCCTCTCTTTCAATTATCTTTCTTTCATTCACTCTTTCATTCTGTCCCTCTTTCCTCTCCCCTGGTTTTTGTTCCGTTATCTATTATTAGTTCTACGGTCAGGGTAGTTAAGGTTAAGACTATGGTTAGTGGTTGAATCACATTTGTTGTTCAGAAATCACTACACTTGTATTCTATTATAATATGGCCAGATCACAACCTTGGCATGACTCACAATACTTTCTCTACCTCTTGGTCATCCACTTACACTCTCAATGTCATAAGGTTAGACACTCAATGTCAAGGGGTTAGACACTAAGTATCATAACAGTATACAGTATAATGTTGCTGCAATATCATTATGTAAGAAGGCAGTACATGGTTGACTGGACTTCTATGTTTTTACTTCCTGTTCTTTGTGTAATATCTACAAAAAAAAAGTATTTTCCTACACAGGATGCCTCACAACCTTGTTCTTATGTAAGTACAAGGCCTAGTGATCTTTAAATGATTTAAACAACAACCTGTAAACGTTTCCTTATATGGCGTTAGTGAAATGTGCCCCTCAGTTCTCTTAGTTTTATTAGAGCCTTCTGTCAATTTGTTGTTTTTTGAATTTACAATTCTTCTTGACTGTCTAGCTTTTATTTTGGTCATTGTTAGTTCTCAAAGATTATATTTTTGAAAAATATAGAAGTCTAGGTTCATTATCTTTTCTACATACTTTGTATCTGGTTTTAGTTGTTTAAGTTTACACAGAAAATGTTCTTACATCCCAAAATGAATCAATAAATACAAAATATTACACTCTTTGGACTTAAGCGACCCGAAAAAACTTTTGCCAGAAAACTTCCTGCATTAGAGTCGGTTAGGTGAGTCAGATTTAGCCACTTCCTGTGTGGATAGAAAGCCTTTGTTTTATTTAGCCTAGCTTAGGATGCAATTTATATAAAGATTGGTTATCATTCGGCACTTGGGTTCATAAATAAGGATTAGCCATAGAAGTGATTTTGAAGTGTGTGGTGACAACATTTCAGAGTTTCATCTTGCTCGAAAAGGAGATATTTTATTATCTAAATTCAATACTCAAACTTCATGGTCACTCTTTCTGTCTCTTTTGTCTCTTTCTGTCTCTTTTGTCTTTGTCTCCTCTTCATTTCGATGATGTTCAGCCACATTCTTCATACTTCTCCTTTTCTCCTGTCGAAGGTCTTTTGCCTTTCTCCTCCGTTGTGTAAACCAAGACAAAATACAGTAAACGACAAAAACAAGCAGAAAAGAACGGGTGAGTCATGTTAATTCAGACCCTAAGACCTCACCCCTCACCCCCCCCTCATCTTAGCACAACCGCTCAAAATGAATCTACAAAGTATTGATTTGCGAGGAAAGCGTTAGCCTCACGATGCAGCCGCATATTAATACTGCTGGCCTTGTCTTCCGTCTCCTACTTACCGCTCTTCATATCTTCATAATTGATTAATGTTCCTTTGTGAAGTACAGATGAATAATGCATTACTCGGCTCGCTTCCCTGCGGCTGACGAGAGCATGTTTAATTTCACTGAATGAAGCCGAGCTCTAGCTTTTGTCCTACTCGTGTGCTGTCGTAGTGTGTTGTGTGTTGTACAGAGACAGGAGTGGTCACTTGTGTGTTGATGCTTTGAGAAGGTGTCTCCTTGAGCTGACAGAGAGCAGGGGTCTCGACGCGTGGCCCTGGGGCTGTTTGTGGCCCGCCTTCTGATTTGTATCTATCCAATATACATACTGTATCTAATTCACTTGTGGTTTTAACACCAGCCTCTATGAATATAATTATGTTTGATGTATGTAGGATTATGTAGAATTATGTAGGGTAAATTATAATTCACGAAATCCTTGTTTTATATAGGTAATGAAGCAACAGTTAGGCCTATGTTCTGAGCATACAGATTTTAAGATAATTTTTCTTGCCTTTTTAATGACCAATGTCTGTTGCAAAATGACTTGAAACCACTGCTGGGGCAGGCAGAGAGAGAGAAACGGAGGCTGGCACAGTCTGGCACTACACAGCTCATCTGGCTAACGATGCTAATTATGCTAAACTGGCCTAATGATGATGAGGGATTAAAGAGCCCTCTCACACACACGATAAGAGACAGAAAGTGAGAGAGAGAATCACAAACTGTCACTGGATAGAGCTCATCATGTTAATGATAATGAGTGGCTGAAGAGCCAGTGAATTTGTGCATGCATGGTGAGAAGCCACCTGATGGTGAACAGCTGTTGATGAATGGCAGTTAATTTTTCTCCCTTCTCTGCCCCCCCCCCCCCCCCCCCCACCCGCTCTCTTCAGTGCCAGCTTGCCTTCGCTGGGGTTTCATTGAACGTATGCCAGCAAACGAGACTCAGCAAATTGAATAAACGCTACTTATCCTGTAACGAAGAGCCTAATTAAATATGCAAATGAGGCTATGAATGAGGGCTCTCAAGAGGGTTTCATGTTTGATTTCCAGTCCTCTTTCTCTCTTTCTCTCGCTCTCTCTCCCTCTGTGTGCGTGCGTGTGTGCATGCTTGTGTGCTACTGCTGAGTAAGATGTGAGTGGAGAGGGACAGATGTTACTGTGTGTGCTCTGGGACATTCAATATGTCTGTAGTGGTGTCTGTTTATTTGAAGTCCAAGGACTCTTCCCCTCTAATAGTGCAATGGGTTTCCTTTAGTTTAGTCAGCTAGGGCGTTCCTTAGTCTCTGACCATATGAAAGACAGACAGACAGACAGTGTTCAGGCTCCAGTTAGCGGTGGCAGGACAGATGCAGAGAGAGAGAGTAGGACAGACGAAGATTCATGTCTGACAGGAAAACTCCTCCCATCTGTAACCGCCACCCTCACAAAGTCAAACCAAAAGCTCTCTTAATTTACATCTCTGTCTCTGCGTGTGTTTGGGCTGTGTCGTTGCAGAGTGCGTTGTAGATATGGATTGGTTTTGACTGTCTGGTTGTGCAGATGGATGGGTTATGCAGTGCGGTCAATGTTAAATACGAGGGGAGTCTTCTGCTCTGCTGTGGGTAGTTTTATAGTGTCTGGAAGGGTTCATCATTAGAATCAGATGATATCATGGTTACAATCATCGTCATCAAACAGCAGTTGGGTGATTTGCACATCCCAAGGATCCAAACCTTGTATATGCACCCACTGTAATGTAGCCCAAGTGACTTTGGAAACTGTTTTTTTGTTGTTGGCCAAAACAGTGAGAACAAAGAAAGAGAAGCCCACTCACACGGTTCTGTAAATGCTGCTTCCTGGTGCTTCATTCCTGCACCACAATACACAACATTTTAGGTCACAGTCTTTGGTCACCTGATCATCTTCCACTTCCAATTTTCTCATTCGACCCCTCTCCTCTCCCTGCATCAATTTCTCAGTTCTCAACCAACTTGTGTGATTAAACATTTGCTTTGTCTTTAGTTAGAGCCAAGGCACTTTCCTTCTGTTGTTAAATCTAAAGTACTTCAGAGTTAATCCAATTTCTTAAGTGAAGTCCTCACCTTTCTCCACTTAGCATAAACATTAGCCTAGCCATTAGCTGAGCTAATGCACTAATGAAAGAGAGTGCCTTTAGTTTGACTGGGACGTTATAGCGCTCTATATAGAGCACTGAATGCTAACCACAGCAACTGCATGTTTAAAGGCAGGGACTAGCGCAGGACTACAACACGCTTTGCTAACTACAGCGTGTTCTAATGGAATGCTAATGCTATTTTTATTTTTATGCTAATGCTACATGCTAATCGCTGAGTCAGCTGCTGTGTGCCCTTCTCTTATTAGGTAAACTGATTTAACCCAGATTAGACACACATACTCTGAATATCAATTGCTTGACCTGGCTGTAAACTAGATTAAGTTGACATGTTCCCATCCAGGTATAAAAAAAGCCACGATGCTGCATTTCTATGCACTTTCCTTTATGTCATGCTATTTATGACATTAACTAAACTGAGGCCTCTATATTCATCTGCCGGTAAGGACACGCAAGTCTCAAATGCACGTTAGTTTGCAATTTTGTTATGTAAAAACTGGCGCACTAGCATTTTCCATCCCTTACGCCAGGTTTGTCAATTTACCTGTCTAACATCCGCTCTCTTGCTCTGAGGTGGGAGGGGTGGGAATATTTTGGATATTTAAGACCGACCAAAAGCTGGTCTTACCTATAACACAATTGGTTATGGCATTGATTTTGCCAGCGGAGGCCCGCACAGTAACCTTATGTACATCACCAACATTTTATAAAAATATCCCGAGCAGCAAAACAGTCAAGACATTCCTGTTTTTTATTTATATTGTACATTATTTTTGTCCAGCTTCTGTGAAATGTTTGGACTCATTATGTGCGATGCCCATTGCATGAAAGGTGTCAGTGACTGTAGGACATTAAATTTAAATAACATTAAGTTATTTAAAAAGGCTGCTTATTGTTTTTTGTTCATCATTTTGTAAAAATTTGCATCTTCCACCTTCCTCTGTCGGACCGAACTTTCAAATTTTGGGAATTCAGATCGCTGTCCGTGGTGCTGAATCCGCTTCTAGGCTATATTTGCCTGTATGTTTACCTTTCACGTGAGAAAGTCACTAGGGCTACTGGCCATATCAACCGTGATGATAGGCAATAGCTATATACACTGAGTGTACAAAACATTAAGAACACCTTCCTAATATTAAGTTGCACCCTCTCCTTTTGCCCTCAGAACAGCCTTAATTTGTCTGGGGCATGGACTCTACAAAGTGTTCAATAGGGATGCTGGCCCATGTTGACTCCAATGCTTCCCACAGTTGTTTGAAGTTGGCTGGATGTCCTTTGGGTGGTGGACCATTCTTGACACACATAGGAAACTGTTGAGCATAAAAAACACAGAAGCGTTTTTCCCATTCACCCTCTGAATGGGACACATACACAATCCATGCCTCAATTGTCTCAAGGCTTGGAAATCATTTAACCTGTCTCCTCCCCTTCATCTACACTGATTTAAAGTGGATTTAACAAGTGACATCAATAAGGGATCATAGTTTTCTTTCACCTGGATTCACCTGGTCAGTCTGTGTCATGGAAAGAGTTCCTCATGTTTTGTACAGTCTGTGTATATTTCAGAGCAGTAACGGTGAGTGGACATCGCCCCTTTTCTCTTTATATTAGATCTGTTTCCAGCTCCTGTCAAAAGTTTGGATGTGCGTGTCACCCTCCATATTCTACGTTGTCATAGGCCTAATATTATATTCCCACAGGGAGCAATTATGGTGCCTGTAACTATATTTAGACATAGCCTATTCAAAACAAGTTGTTACATTTGATTAGAATTTGATTAGAATTATTCACTTTATTTTTTAGGACCTTATCAATAGTGAATTTAATATGGCTTATTGACAACGTTAGGCATTTCCATGGCTCAGACGTAATGCATTTTACAGTATGCCTATATCAGTGTGAATGCTATGTTAACAATGTATTTACATTTTGAAGCCATGCAATTACTGTTCAAAAACATGTTCAACATATTAAGCAAATATGAGATAGTTCTACTTGTTGTTATTTTGATTCTGTAGGCTATTTAACAAACAAGGCTATAACGGACTAACATTTGAATTGGAGTTGATGACAACACAATACATAAAATACCATAAATACACAACTTGAAGCAATCACATATTTGGAGCACGTTCTGATTGGCCAGTAAGGGGTCAAGCCTTGACACACCTTCAACTTGTTTGTTCATCAAAACCCAGCCAATGTGATGCACCATTCTTCTCAAGGTAAGGTCACTATTTGTCCATTGACCAAAATGCCACAAAAACATCACTTTGATTAAAAACAATTATCTAAAAAATGTCAAGGGATGTATTTTCGATCCCAGGTCAAATTGTTTGACATTCTATTAGGACGATGTAACTTTAAAATAGAAATCACCTCAAATGTTTTTCCTTTTCTTTCTCCATGGCTCTGTCCAGAAACAGCTCCTAGCCCCTAGACACAAATGATTTGATGGATGGATGGATAGATAGATAGATAGGCTAGGTGGGATTTTTGCCATTGCTTATAGGCCTATCAGAGAGAAAGGTGGAGCTCGTACCATATTTAAATGCTACTACCATATTCAAATGCCATACCAATAAGGCATTTGCCTAAAAAGCACTGGGCCTTAGTTCTATTATCTCTGTTAAAACCCCCTAGAGTTGATGTCCACACCCCCACAGAAATCGAATTAGCATAATACAAAAATCCCCAGCAAAATCTGTCTGTTTAAACTAGAGATATCTGGAGGTTGTTTTTGCGTGGGCAGCGGCTCAATCCACCGCATCCGCCAATGTCGGCCTTCTGCGGTGGAAGGTGGCCGGGGTTATGGGGTACAGCAGTGTTTGACAGAAAACGGTTTGGCCTACAATCTAATATGCCCACTCTATGTAAAGACGAGACAATCCTCACAAGACTCCTCTAATGGTAGACTGGTACCAGTTTAAAACATTTATGGAAGTATATATGGAAGTAGTTTAGTGCCAAAAATAAGAGGTTTGTAATAGCTGTCGCTCTCCTCATCCTCAGATGAGGTGAGGAGAGAAGGATCTTCGGACCAAAATGCGGAGTCAGGGAAATAAGCCATTTTTATTACAAATACGACGTAGACTAAACAAAACAAAACACTTTCAAAACTTACAAAATAACAAAACGATGTTGACGCAACCTGAACATAAACTTACATAGACAAACGTAAACTCACGAACAGGAACGGACATCGAAACATAACGAACAGCCAAACAGCTCCAAAAGTGAATACATCGAACATAACGAAGACATCACAGGAGACAATCACCCACAAATAAACAGTGAGAAATGCCCTACCTAAATATGACTCTTGATTAGAGGAAAATGCAAACCACCTGCCTCTAATCAAGAGCCATACCAGGCAAACCGAAACCAACATAGAAACAGATAACATAGACTGCCCACCCAAAACACATGCCCTGACCAAAAACACATAAAAACTAACATAAATAGGTCAGGACTGTTACAGTACCCCCCCCCCCAAGGTGCGAACGCCGGGCGCACCAGCACAAAGTCCAGGGGAGGGTCCGGGTGGGCAGTTGACCACGGTGGTGGTTCCGGTTCAGGACGCTGTCCCCGCACCACCATAGTCACTCCCCTCTTCTTTCTACCCCTTCCACTGACCACCCAAACATTACCTTCCCCTAAATAAACAGCTAGCACCGGAACAAGGGGCAGCACCGGGACAAGGGGTAGCACCGGGACAAGGGGCAGCACAAAAACAAGGGGCAGCACCAGGATAAGGACCATCACCGGAATAAGGGGCAGCACCGGGACAAGGGGCAGCACCGGGACAAGGGGCAGCACCGGGACAAGGGGCAGCACCGGGACAAGGGGCAGCACCGGGACAAGGGGCAGCACCGGGACAAGGGGCAGCACCGGGACAAGGGGCAGCACCGGGACAAGGGGCAGCACCGGGACAAGGGGTCGTCCCCGAGGCCGGTGTCGACGCGCTGCTGGAGCCGCGCGTCAGGGGGGGGGTAATGTCACGACTTCTGCCGAAGTCGTTGCCTCTCCTTGTCCGGGCGGTGTTCGGCGGTCGACTTCACCGGTCTTCTAGTCATCATCGATCCATTTTTCATTTTCCATTGGTTTTGTCTTGTCTTCCCACACACCTGTTGTCAATCCCATTTCATTACCTGTTGTGTATTTAACCCTCTGTTTCCCTTCATGTGTTTGTCAGAGATTGTTCGTTGTCTAGTGTTGTGTTGTTTGTGTATAGGTGTGCGTTGGGTATTCGTACCCAGATTTTTGTATTATATTTTTCGTGAGTGTTATGGAGTTAATTACTGGGACTTCTATTAAAGTACTCCATGCTACACTCTATTTTTGACTCTCCTGCGCCTGACTTCCTCTGCCACCTATACACGCCGCTGTGACAAGGTTAAATATGGGTCCCTAAAAATTTAAATCCTGACCTTTCTTATATCGCTCACATGTACAGTAGGACAGACACTTTAAAACAAACCTCCTTTTGACTATCTGTTTTTCCATGTATGAATCTGTTATTCAATGTGTTTCTATGGGCTAATAGCAGTAAGGCTAAATTCAGTGTTTCATCAAATAGCTAAATGATCCTTGGTCTGACCATCTTAAAACATTTCCATATTTTAGCTTCGTAGAACCCCCCCCCCCCCCATAGACTCTTAAGGATTGACGTTGTGTTGACCTGGTTCCAGGGCTCCGTAGTCCGCTGCTTTTGTCTTCCGCATGGCCAGTCTCCCAGTCACCCCTGTAGCCACCCTCTGAACCAAGCCTAATCGATCACCATGCCAATCTACATTCTCCACACAGCATGACCAAGTCTCACAATCTTATATTTTACTGATTTAGGTTGTAGACCCCCCCCCAGATATAAAATGTCAATTTCATTGGTTTAATATCTGAGGGAATATGGACAGGTGTGTGTGTGTGTGTGTGTGTGTGTGTGTGTGTGTGTGTGTGTGTGTGTGTGTGTGTGTGTGTGTGTGTGTGTGTGTGTGTGTGTGTGTGTGTGTGTGTGTGTGTGAGAGAGAGAGAATGAGGGAGGGCACAATATGAAACATCAAAGGGGAAGCTTTTTTGCTGATGCACGAATCACAGTCAAATGAATATATTAATGTGGAACCAATTACCTTAGGGAAATGTTGTCTGTATGCTGGTTTTACCAACACGCTCCTCATCTTTGGCAAAGCTGAGAACAGCGAGGGAAGGCCTAAAGCGACAGACTAAGCTGGCGGAGTTAGTTTTCCTTACATTTTCAATTTACTACATTTCCATGTTTTCTACTGGTGTGAACATTGAATTAATCCGGAAATAGAAAATACAAATAAACATTGCTATTGTTCTACAATGAATTGGCTTGGATTCACTTTGAGTTCTGGCAGAAGGGGGCAGTGCAGTAGAATAGTGTCCTGTAGTAACATGTTGAGGTCTCTACCGTTCTAGATAAATGACTTCAACACACTTCAGCTAGACCCCTAGCTGCTCTTTAAAGCCTCTTCTAATTCAGTGTTAAAGCACTGATAATAGACTAAAACGCAAACACACACACAGTATATCAGTGTTAAAGCACTGATAATAGACCCACATCCACATTGATTGGCCTTCATACGTTTACAGCTCACTTTAATTGCCTTAAAAAAGACCATTAGTCAGCTGTGTGTGTGTGTGTGTGTGTGTGTGTGTGTGTGTGTGTGTGTGTGTGTGTGTGTGTGTGTGTGTGTGTGTGTGTGTGTGTGTGTCCATCGACAGAAAGCCCTATTGATTTATCAGCTTCAGGATTTGTCTTGTCCCTCCGTACATAAAAAGTCTGCATGTGCTTTTCAGAAAGGGAAATGGCCCCCATCGACTCCCTTAACTTGAGCCCAAACGCTAAAGATTTTTGGATAAGCTGGCTCATTACTTAAGCTGAAATCAATAGGCAGGATCATGGTGGGAGCATGCTCTAGTGAATGAACAGAGCAGGGAGGGATATAGCCCTGTTCTGGCTGGGGAGATGGGGTGTGATGGGCTCCACTCATCCCTGTCCTGTCTCGGTTGGGTCTGGTCGATGTCTGGGGGTAGTGGAGTGAGGATGGCTGGAGGCGTCATATAGTGGTCTCTCTTTCTCTCTCTCTTTCTCTTTCTCTCTGCGTTTTACCTACGCTAACATGCACTATCTCTGCCAAAAAATACCTTAATACTCAGATTAATTTAGCAGGTCTCTGTTTTAATTGTTCCTTTCTGTTTCTTTTTGTGTCTGTTCCAGGTGGAGAGTGTCAGGGAGGAGGAAGAGAGACAGAGGAGGGAGATTCTGACTCTCAGACAGAGAGAGAAGACTCTTCTATCAGAGGTAGGTAGAGATAGGGCTGGTGTTGGAGTTGGGGATAGGGTAGTTTGAATATCTGTCTCTGTCTACCTCTGTGTGTGTGTGTGTGTGTGTGTGTGTGTGTGTGTGTGTGTGTGTGTGTGTGTGTGTGTGTGTGTGTGTGTGTGTGTGTGTGTGTGTGTGTGTGTGTGTGTGTGTGTGTGTGTGTGTGTGTGTGTGTGTGTGTGTGTTAGCTGCAGACCCAGGAGAGGAGGCTGTGTGAGACCCAGAGAGAGAGCAGAATGAGGGTGGAGGACACGGCTCGGCTACAGTCTCAGCTGCATCAAGTCCAGAGCTCTCACACGCAAACTATGCGCCAGGTACATACACACACACACACACACACACTTCCATGTGCACACAATAGATACAGCTCACACAGGCTTACCACACACACACACACTACTCCAGATGTAATGGAGAACTTGTTTGTTTGTCAACATGTGTGTTGTCACCCTCCAAACCACACTCCCGCTCCCCACTCCTCCCTCCCTCCTCTCCTCTGCTAAGGTGTCCCTTTGTTCCCCCGCTCATAAATATGGAAGATGCCTGATGAGATTCACGGACAAGAAAAGAATCAAAATCTATTGTTGCGTGTCCTTTCCCCGTGTAAAGTTTGCTTTAAATGTCACACATTAGCATGTGAACTTTTAAATGAGCTTGTTTGCTCACTGACGTGGGCCATGTAAATAGCCATATTGAATATAGTACAGGGAGGCGTTGGAGAGGGGGACAGATTTGGCCGTCGCACCGTCAATTAGGCCTCGCCAGGGGAATCTAGCGCCAAACAGCCCCATCGACTGACCGTGTCTCACTTTCACACACACACACACACGCTCGCACACACACACACACACACACACACACACACACACACACACACACACACACACACACACACACACACACACACACACACACACACACACACACACACACACACACACACACACACACACACACACACACACACACCAGACCTAAATAGTCTCTCTGAATCCTCCCTGATGGCTTGTGTTTTTTGGGGGAGTTTGATTGACAAGCATCACTCCCAATATGAATCTGCTAATGTATTATTCACATCTCACCTCCCCTTGGAGGAATGTGTGTGTGTGCTTGTTCGTTCGTCACAAAGCCATCACTAATGCTGTCAAAAACAGGCTCAGGAAACAAAAGCATCATGATTATTTCTCGTCACATTGCATTAGATTATGTCTTGTGAAGACGTTACCATTTAGTTATGCAACAAGGATCTCCTCTGTTAGAACATATGTTTCAAGTTTTAATGTCACATGCACAAGCACAGTGCCTGGATACAGCCACATATACCACAAAACCCTGAGGTACCTTATTGCTATTATAAACTGGTTACCAACGTAATTAGAGCAGTCAAAATAAATGTTTTGTCAAACCCGTGGCTGTCAGCCAATCAGCATTCAGGGCTCTAACCACCATATTTACAATCAGCAGGGATACTGGAGTGATAGAGGTAGAAAAGTATAGGGGTCACTAGGCATCAGGATGTAAGATAAACAGAGTAGCAGCAGTGTATAGGATTATTGTACAGTTGAAGTCGGAAGTTTACATACACTTATGTTGGAGTCATTAAAACTTGTTTCTCAACCACTCCACAAATTTCTTGTTAACAAACTATAGTTTTGGAAAGTCGGTTAGGACATATACTTTGTGCATGACACAAGTCATTTTTCCAACAATTGTTTACAGACTATTAGATTATTTCACTTAGAATTCACTGTATCACAATTCCAGTGGGTCAGAAGTTGACATACACTAAGTTGACTGTACCTTTAAACAGCTTGGAAAATTCCAGAAAATTACATCATGGCTTTAGAAGCTTCTGATAAGCTAATTGACATCATTTGAATCAATTGGAGGTGTTCCTGTGGATGTATTTCAAGGCCTACCTTCAAACTCAGTGCCTCTTTGCTTGACATCATGGAAAATCAAACGAAATCAGCTAAGACCTCAGAAAAAGAATTGTAGACCTCCACAAGTCTGGTTTATCCTTGGGAGCAATTTCCAAATGCCTGAATGTACCACGTTCATCTGTACAAACAATAGTACGCAAGTATAAACACCATGAGACCACGCAGCCGTCATACCACTCAGGAAGGAGACGCGTTCTCCTAGAGATGAACGTGCTTTGGTGTGAAAAGTGCAAATCAATCCAAGAACAACGGCAAAGGACCTTGTGAAGATGCTGGAGGAAACAGGTACAAAAGTATCTATATCCACAGTAAAACGAGTCCTATATCGACATAACCTGAAAGGCCACTCAGCAAGGAAGAAGCCAATGCACCAAAACTGCCATAAAAAAGCCAGATTACGGTTTGCAACTGCACACGGGGACAAAGATCGTACTTTTTGGAGAAATGTCCTCTGGTCTGATGAAACAAAAATAGAACTGTTTGGCCATAATGACCATCGTTATGTTTGGAGGAAAAAGGGGGTGGCTTGCAAGCCGAAGAACACCATCCCAACCATGAAGCACGGGGGTGGCAGCATCATGGTGTGGGGGTGCTTTGCTGCAGGAGGGACTGGTGCACTTCACAAAATAGATGGCATCATGAGGCAGGAAAATTATGTGGATATATTGAAGCAACATCTCAAGACATCGTTCAGGAACATAAAGCTTGGTCGCAAATGGGTCTTCCAAATGGACAATGACCCCAAGCATACATCTGAAGTTGTGGCAAAATGGCTTAAGGACAACAAAGTCAAGGTATTGGAGTGGCCATCACAACACCCTGACCTCAATCCTATAGAAAATCTGTGGGCAGAACTGAAAAAGCGTGTAAAGAGCGAGAAGGTCTAAAAACCTGACTCAGTTTCACCAGCTCTGTCAGGAGGAATGGGCCAAAATTCACCCAACTTATTGTGGGAAGCTTGTGGAAGGCTACCTGAAATGTTTGACCGAATTTAAAGGCAATGGTACCAAATACTAATTGAGTGTATGTTAACTTCTGATCCACTGGGAATGTGATGAAAGAAATAAAAGCTGAAATAAATAATTCTCTGTACTGTTATTCTGACATTTTACATTCTTAAAATAAAGTGGTGATCCTAACTGACCTAAGATAGAGAATTTTTACTCTAATTAAATGTCAGGAATTGTGAAAAACTGAGTTTAAATGTATTTGGCTAAGGTGTATGTAAACTTCTGACTTCAACTGTATGTGAGTGGGTTTGTGTGTGTAGGTAGAGTCAGTATAAATATACAGTACCAGTCAAAAGTTTGGACACACTTACACTTTCAAGGGTTTTTATTTATCTTTACTATTTTCTACATTGTAGAATAATAGTGAAGACATCAAAATTATGAAATAACACATATGGAATCATGTAGTAACCAAAAAAGTGTTAAACAAATCCAATTATATTTTATATTTGAGATTCTTCAAAGTAGCCACCCTTTGCCTTGATGACAGATTTGCACACTTTTGGCATTCTCTCAACCAGCTTCACCTGGAATGCTTTTTCCAACAGTCTTGAAGCAGTTCCCACATATGCTGAGCACTTTTGGCTGCTTTTCCTTTACTCTGCGGTCAAACTCATCCCAAAACATCTGTGGGGCCAGGTCATCTGATGCAGCACTCTGTCACTGTCCTTCTTGGTCAAATAGCCCTTATACAGCCTGGAGGTGTCTTGAATTCTAAATAAATCACTGACATTTTCACCAGCAAAGCACCATCACACCTCCTCCTCCATGCTTCACAGTGGGAACCACACATGCAGAGATCATCCGTTCACCTACTCTGCGTCTCACAAAGACACAGTGGGTTGGACTCATCAGACTAAAGGACAGATTTCCACCGGTCCAATGTCCATTGCTTGTGTTTCTTGGCCCAAGCAAGTCTCTTCTTCTTTTTGGTGTCCTTTAGCAGTGGTTTCTTTGCAGCAATTCGACCATGAATGCTTGATTCACGCAGTCTCCTCTGAACAGTTGATGTTGAGATGTGTCTGTTACTTGAACTCTGTGAAGCATTTATTTGGGCTGCAATTTCTGAGGCCGGATAACTCTAATGAACTTATCCTCTGCAACAGAGGTAACTCTGGGTCTTCCATTCCTGTCACGATCCTAATGAGAGTCAGTTTCGTCATAGTGCTTGATGAATTTTGCGGCTGTACATGAAGAAACTTTCACATTTTTTAAAATGTTCTGCATTGACTGACCGTCATTTCTTATTTTCTTAATCTCTCTTGGGTATGTGATATGTTAGCGTCCCACCTCTTCAACAACCAGTGAAACTGGGCGCCAAATTCAAATACAGAAATACTCATTATAAATATTCAGAAAACAAAACATATTTTACATAGGTTTAAAGATGAACTTCTTGTGAATCCAACCACGGTGTCAGAATTTAAAAAATGCTTTACGGCGAAAGCATATCTTACGATTATTTGAGAACATAGCCCAGCAGACAAATCATTACAAACAGTAACCAGCCAAGTAGAAGTTACACAAGTCAGAAATAGAGATAAAATTAATCCTTTACCTTTGATGATCTTCATATGGTTGCACACAGCAGACATTCATTTACTCAATACATGTTCCTTTTGTTCGATAAAGTCTCTTTATATCCAAAAACCTCAGTTTTGTTCGCGTGTTTTCTTCAGTAATCCACAGGCTCAAACACAGTCAAAACAGGCAGACAAAAAAATCCAAATTGTATCCGTAAAGTTTATAGAAACATGTCAAACGATGTTTATATTCAATCCTCAGGTTGTTTTTAGCCTATATAATTGATAATATTTCAACCGGATAATAACGTCGTCAATATGAAAAGTAAACAAGAAAGGCACTCTCTCGGTTGCGCGCATGAAAAAGCTCTGTGACACTTTAGGGTCCACTCATTCAGACTGCACTTACTTCCTCATTTTTCAGAATACAAGCCTGAAACAATTTCTAAATACTGTTGACATCTAGTGGAAGGCATAGGAACTGCAATTTGAGTCCTATGTCAATGGATACTGTAATGGCATTGAATAGAAAACTACAAAACCAAAAGAAAAAATACTTCCCGAATTGATTTTTCTCAGGTTTTCGCCTGCCAAATCAGTTCTGTTATACTCACAGACACTATTTTAACAGTTTTGGAAACTTTAGAGTGTTTTCTATCCAAATATATCAGTTATATGCATATCATATCTTCTACCTCATGAAGCGAGAATGCCAACAGTGTGAAAACCTGTCAAGGCAAAGGGTGGCTACTTTGAAGAATCTCAAATATAAAATATATTTGTTTAATACTTTTTTGGTTACTACATGATTCCATATGTGTTATTTCATAGTTTTGATGTCTTCACTGTTATTCTACAATGTAGAAAATCGTAAAAAGAAAGAAAAACCCTGTAATGAGTAGGTGTGTCCAAACGTTTGACTGGTACTGTATGTGCATGTTATATGTGTGTGAGCAGATGATGGAATTTATTTTTGTGTGTGTCCGTGTGAGTGTTTAGGGCCCTGTGAATGTGCATACAGACAGTGCAAAAAATATAAATAAATTACAAGCGTCAACTCTGATAGTCTGTGTAGCCATTTTGTTATCTATTTAGCCGTTTTATGGCTTGGGAATATAAGCTGTTCAGGACCCTGTACCTATGGCCGTGCGGTAGCAGAGAGAACCGTCTATGGCTTGGGTGACTGGAGTCTTTTAACAATTTTCCGGGCCTTCCTTTCACACCACCTGATATAGAGGTCCTGGATGGCAGGGAGCTCGGCCCCAGTGAGGATATGGATAGATGCAGGGAGGGCAGAGTGTACATGTTTGTATTGCAACCTATTCAGTATCTCCGTAGTATCAAGAAACACAGCTGGATATTAGTCAGACTTATTATATAGCTCCTGTCTCTAGGTAGTATTGGCAAGATGAGAGTTGATGTCATTACATTGCCTATTCGCTCCGTGTATAAGAAGGATTTAATGTCTGCCAGCCTCAGCGTCAATGAGTAGCTGTAATTTGGGTCCTCGGCTGTGTGTGCCTACGAGTTCAATATAAACTACATGTAAACATTTGTTTTGCACAGTGAACATGTAAACCCCTCCAACCCAGAACCTCTAGGCACACAACCAGCCAGTCAGGTCCAGTGTTCTGTGATAAGCAGCGGTTCTGATCAGACGCTACAGAGCCATAATCATGTTTGTGCCACTGAATTCTTTAACCTTTCCGTGACCCTTCAGGATGCCAGCGGGCCAATCACAAAGCATAATTGAATCACTCCGGCAGGCAGCTCCCTGACTGATGAAAAAATTAAATTGAAGGTGAAATATGAATAGGACAGAGAGAGAGGGAGTGAGACGGGGATCCTAGGCAATCCTACCTTTTTACTCTCTCACGTACTCATGCGTGCGTGCACAAACATGTGAATGTGAATGCACATACAAAGTAATCATACCTTTTCAAATCTCACCTGAGAAAAGAGTGAGGGAGTGTAGAGGAGAGAGAGACGTATAGAGAGAGAGAGAGTGGGGGGAGAGATGTAAACAGCTTCCTGTTCTCCTCATTACCCCTGAGGTCCTCTGTGAGGATATTCCTGTAAAATAATCTCATTTTCTTTTTTAAGCCGGTTAGTTTTTACCTCCAAGATGAATATTTCTGTGTGTTGTTAATATCAGACTGTAATTCTGACGAATGCTAAGGTTGGACAACTGTTGGCTCCACAGACAGACCGTAAGATAGATGAGTTAGTTTGATGAAGCTGACTGATGGTTGCGTATGTATATGTGTGTGTGCGTGTGTGTGTGTGTGACAGTGTGATCCTCTGATTGATAAGGTGTCTGTGTTAGGTGTAGATTGCTGTAGTTGATTGGTTGTGAGGGAAACACTCATTAATAATCAACACAAGATGACATATTAAATTGTAGATTGTCTGGCGCTGGATGTAAAACTGACAGACAATGATGTAGAATATGAATAAAAAATCTATAAATTGCTACATTACAAAATACTTAAAGGCTTCTTATAGGAACATAGAAGCCAGGCAGTGTAACTAATCACCACATTCTAATGTGATTGTGATAGAATGAATAATAGACAACAATAACTGTTGTTGTTTAACCATTCAAATACAGTTTGCTTTAACTATTCACTGAGCTAGAGATACAGAGAGATGGACAGAGAAAGAATATCTGAATTGGTTTTAATCCAGTACGGAAATATGTATCAGTGTTGTATGAGGTTGCAGTGTATTCTTAGTTTCTGTCTGCCTGTGTGTGTGTGTGTGTGTGTGTTTTTCATTTAGATTGATCTTAATGACCGTTAACAATGATAATGTCCCTCGTATGATAACAATAATACTAGATAATATACAATACTCTGTGTGTGTGTGTGTATGTGTGTGTGTGTGTGTGTGTGTGTGTGTGTGTGTGTGTGTGTGTGTGTGTGTGTGTGTGTGTGTATGTGTGTGTGTGTGTGTGTGTGTGTGTGTGTGCGTGTGCATATGTGTGTGTGCATATGTGTGGGTTAAATGAGAGCTGTGTGTGTGTGTGTGTGTGTGTGTGTGTGTGTGTGTGTGTGTGTGTGTGTGTGTGTGTGTGTGTGTGTGTGTGTGTGTGTGTGTGTGTGTGTGTGTGTGTGTGTGTTAAATGAGAGCTGTGTGTGCATGCCTGGTGGCAGCCTTGCAGTGAGACAGTGGAATGGTAGATTGCTGTAGGTGGTGAGGTGTGACTGAGGCACTAGCAAACACTGTAGTACTGACAGGGGACATCAGGTGGTGCTGTGGCAGCCCTATATCACACACACACACACACACACACACACACACACACACACACACACACACACACACACACACACACACTGACGAATGGCAGCAATTAGAGGGGGAAACCATGCTTGTGAGGACAGGAGAGCGCTGAGGGGCTGTAAGGGTGTGTGTGTGTGTGTGTGTGTGTGTGTGTGTGTGTGTGTGTGTGTGTGTGTGTGTGTGTGTGTGTGTGTGTGTGTGTGTGTGTGTGTGTGTGTGTCAGTGTGGTGTGTTTGGGTTTTTTCTCTTCCTTACTCTCCACTCATCCATCTAAATATCAACACACAGCTAATACCATTGGACTACACAGCATAGGACAGAGAGGGGCGGGTGGAGGGCGAGGGTGAGGGTGAGGGGTAGTAGGTTTAATGGTGAGGTGGTAGAGGGCTGAGAGGTAGGGGAAAGGGTGAGACCGAGGGGGAGATGGGTGATTCTCCTAAGAGACATGTCTTCTCTGGAGTCTTCTGAGCTATACTGTCTATTTTATATTGCTACCCTATATCCACACACACACACACACACACACACACACACACACACACACACACACACACACACACACACACACACACACACACACACACACACACACACACACAGATTGAGATTCCCAGGCGTGTGGTATTCAGTTGAGTGTGAGATAGGCCTGAGCCATGTGCCGTAGCCATCAAATGTTAAACCCCATATAGATACCCTATTATATACTACACACACACACACCGAGTATCATCATTCAATGTCCTCTCCACCCCCCACCATCTCCGTATTCCTCTCCTCACCCTTCCTTCCTTCCTCCTCCTCTCTACAAATGAAAATCCCTTCTTGCAAATCCTGCAAACAGCCTATTCAAAAACACAACTCAATCCCCCCTCCCGTAAGACACATATGCCGTTTGCTCTTGTCTGTGTGTGTATTTTGGCTGATGCAGGCATAATAACAATATCAGAGTCTGTCATTAGAGTTACATGAGAATTAATATCTATGATATATCAGATTACTGGGTCTGGGCATAGGACAACTGGGCAAGATATATTGTGGTCTTTTATAAGATGGTGGAGTTGAAACACACGCACAGTGCCTGCGAGTCAAGAGGACATTAGTTAGTGTGAGAATGACATATCCTGGTGCAGAGGCCTGGATGGCCTTTATTGATGGACAGAGTCTTAAAGCCATCAGTCACTTTAGAGGAGTTTAATTGGAGCCAGCATCAAACGATAAACTCACCAACATGCATAGCTGAACAGCCCAATGCAGCACATTAATCACAACCAGGCACACACACACACCCACACACCGCACCCACACACCGCGCACACACACACCCATACAGAGTGAAACGGAGACAAGTGTTCCAGACATACAGTATATTTTGATGATAGATGACCCATTTAACTTTGATTTCTGAGAGCAATGAGCTCGCCAGCGATACAGGGAAACCACACGCACAAACACACACACACTCAAACACATGCACACCATACACACACACACATGCACCACACACGCACGCACACGTGTATTTGCATTAGGGGTATTATAATGTGACAATGATTTGTGATGTAAAGCAATCTGGAGTGAAGTCATTCGTCAGCCCCTGTGTCTGACACCACACACACATACACACACAATCTGTATTTGGATATATGTATATACTGTCTCATAATAACAAATTACACTTCGCTTTTGAGAAATTAAAAAAGGAACTGATTTGATATTCACCCTTAGCCGAGGGCTTGAAGGGAAAGGGTAGGACGGACGGGAGGGTGAGAGGGTGAAATGAATCAGTGTGTGTGTGTGTTGTTGTATGTTTGGTCAGTTTTATCTAGCGATATCAGTTTTGCATGGGCTGCATCTCAATCCACCGTATCCTCCTATGTCGGCATTCCTCATCTGCGGTGGATGGTAGCCGAGCTACAGCAGTGTTTGTCAGACCAGGAGACATTCCGAAAAATCGGTCTTCTCACGAAAACGTTTGTAGCGTCCGAACAGTTTGGCTACAACCTCTATGAAAAGGGGAGACTCCCACGAACACGACTGTGTTCTCTGTTTTGCTCTACGACCCCCATAAGTGTCACGGGACTAGTCTGAAGGTAACCCATACAAATTAATGGAAGTACGGAGGTAGTTTTCTGCCAACAAAAATAAGGGGTTAAATATGTGTACATTTAAAAAACAAACAAACAAAAAAAACATATACACTACCGTTCAAAAGTTTGGGGTCACTTAAAATGTCCTTGTTTTTGAAAGAAAAGCATATTTTTTGTCCATTAAAATAACATAAAATTGATCAGAAATACAGTGTAGACATTGTCAATGTTGTAAGTTACTATTGTAGCTGGAAACCGCTGATTTTTTAATAGAATATCTACTTAAGCGTACAGAGGGCCATTATCAGCAACCATTACTCCTGTGTTCCAATGGCACGTTGTGTTAGCTAATCCAAGTTTATCATTTTAAAAGGCTAATTGATCATTAGAAAACCCTTTTGCAATTATGTTAGCACAGCTGAAAACTGTTGTTCTGATTAAAGAAGAAATTAAACTGGCCTTCTTTAGACTAGTTGAGTATCTGGAGCATCAGCATTTGTGGGTTCGATTACAGGCTCAAAATGGCCAGAAACAAATACCTTTCTTCTGAAACTCGTCAGTCTTTTCTTGTTTTGAGAAATAAAGGCTATGCCATGCGAGAAATTGCCAAGAAACTGTAGATCTTGTACAATGCTGATGTGTGATTAGTTTCATATCAAGGTTCCATATCTAATGTCTAATCTCTCTTTTCTCTGCTACATAGTTAGATCATCGTTGGAATAGTTGTCGAAATCATCAAGTTTTTGTAACCTTAGTATTTCTCTTTCACTGTGTAACAGCGTATTTGAATTGTCAAAATAAAATGGCGGCAGTAATTTAGACCCTACTGTGTGACAGTGACTGAGTGTGGGTGCCTGTAATACTGAGTGTGAGTACGACTGTGTTTCAGGCGGAGGCCAAAATGGTGGAGGTGAGGACCGAACTGGGTGATGAGTATGAGAGGAGACTGGAGGAGAAGGAAGAACGAATGAAACGGATAACCGAAGACCTGAATAATGTGAGGGAGAAACACACCTCCGCCAGGGATCAGGTGAGAGAGAGAAAGACGAGAGAGAGTTTTGGGAGGCTTGGAGTCCATTCAATTCAGGTAATTCAGAGGTTGAAAAGTACTCTTTGAAAAGTGCACATTATTTTCTATCTCCTCAAGTCTCCTGAACTGACTGAAATCGAATTGATTCCAATGCGGTTCAGCCAGCTGTAAGTGTCTCTAATGTATATTCAACACAACAATACTCCATCTCATCTCCATAGACCATGCCATAGACAATAGGTCATATTTAGTGTTTACTAATATGCCATGTGTTTATCTCAAGGGCATGCAGGCTCCATTGAAGCTCAAGCACATATATACACACACACACACACTCAGCGAGAAGCAGGAGCACACACACACCACTTGATCTGCATATCATTTGGTTTTTGGTTGAGTGCCAAGGTTCCATTGAGAGAGACCATCAAAGACAAGCACTCACCCGCTCCACCCCTCATACGCTCTCTCCCTCACACACCACCTGTAGTTCCGTCTCAACAGCGTGTGTTCGCGAACGCAAAGCAGCTGTGAAATCAGCACCTGTTTAATTCAATTAGCCATGTTAATGAATTCCTATCTGCTGCCAAAAGCAGCTCTAAAGAGCTCATTAGACAAATGACTTAATGAATTGTCTGTAGCAGCAGCTTCCCATCTCAACTGTTTCTTTATTATCTGATGGTGTGCCTACGCACTGCGTGTTGTGTCTGACAGTCTGAATAAGAGCAGCCGTATACAGTGTATCTCATTCTGAACTGAGAAAGGTTACATGAAGGTTGTCCCGTGGGTAGACATAACCGTACTCAGTGAGTTTCTAATCTCTTTTTTATTAGATGGTAATTATATCTCTGCTTGTTCTCGCCTCATACTTCTAATTGCTTATAGAAATGTTCTGGCTTCAAACCTTCTTAATTCAATTATATTGGTCACCCTCTCTTTCTGTCTATCTCTCTCTCTCTGTCTCTTTGTCCCTCTCTCCCCCTCTCCCCCTCTCTCTCTTTCTTTCTAACCCACACATTGTTCTCTACCTATTCATTTTAATCCTAAATACAGGATAGACTTCAGCCAATCAAGGATTTGCCCAAGCCGCTCTCCTCCTCCTCCTCCTCCACTTTGATAGAGAGAATGTGGGACAGTGAAAGAAAAGGAGAGGGAGGAAGAGAGGAAAGGGGAGGTGGGAACCCACTTTGATAGAGAGAACGTAGGACAGTGAAAGAAAAGGAGAGGGAGGAAGAGAGGAAAGGGGAGGTGGGAACCCACTTTGATAGCTGAAGTAATGAGTCCATTCTAGTCCTCCTCAGATTGGTCTCTCTCTCCATAGAGGCTAGATAATATGATCGTTCACATTTAAGCACCTTCGTTTGAACAAATTCACAAATCTCATATTCTTTTGGGAGTTCCCAACTTCCTGCCTATGCCTTCAGAGAATTGAGACCTGAGATTGGGAAATGTGAAGTTTTAATAATGTGGATGTGCTGGATTTAAGATGAGGAAAATGACTTTGGCCGTATCATCAAAGGCAGTATTGATATGGATGAGTGATGTAACAGAATCAGAGTTAAAGCTAAAAAGATCCAGTTTTCTTCTGATAGTTATAAAGACCTTGACGGAAGTAAGTAAGTATTGTGAATGTGGTCAGTCGAAAGCAGGTTCAAATCTAGGCAAATTCAGCTCTTTCTGGATAGAGAATAGGGTTTTGTTAGCAATTCCACATGTATATTCCTAGTAAGTAAGTATTTGTAACTAAGGATGTGTTTTTATTGTGTGTGTGTGTGTGTGTGTGTGCGCGTGTGTGTGCGCGTGTGTGTGTCCATGCGTGTGTGCGCGTGTGCGCGCGTGTGTGTTGGAGGAGCAGCTGAAGGAGTTACAGCGTCACTACCAGGGCAGTGTAGAGGACAATGGCAGACTGACAGCCAGACTGGCGGCTCACTCACTCACCTCACACAACCAACAGGACATACTCACACAGGAGGTGTGTGTGTGTGTGTGCGTGCATGCACACCAGGGTTGGGATCAATACCATTTCAATTCCAGAAGTACACTGAAATTCCAATTCTCCTCAATGGTTTTCAATGAGGAAAATGTGGAATTGGAATTTCGTTTACTTTCTGAATTGAAATGATATTGATCCCAACCTTGGTGCGCACGCACACACACACAAACGCACACACTGGTGTGTGTGCATCTGTGTGTTTACCCCCTAACTCTCTCTCTCTCTCTCTCCCTCTAGTTGAGGAGTACAGAGGGTATTCTCCAGTCTCTGAGGATGCAGCTACAGGACAGAGACAGTCAGCTGGAGAATGCTACTAACAAGGCATGTTACAACACAACTTTACTGTCATCGCTATAGTACTATGACCAATGCATGTCAACGTTCATCATATCTTCAAGAAAACAGCAGATCTGATCTTAGTTTTTGTTATTTTGCTCTCTCATATCTCAATGGAAATGTTAGAATATGTAAATAGAATGTATTTTCATGATCGGTGTTGTGTCTTCCAGATGTTTACACTAGAGAACTCTCTGAAGGAGGCTGAGGAGAGTTGTGTGGCTGCTAAGACAGAGGTCCAGACTCAGACTACATTACTGGAGGAGTTGAGCAGAGAACTGGGGAGACTCACACTGGCTGAGAATACATCTGTATGTTTTGGCTGGTGCTCAGTGATCAGTCACAGTGATAATGAAACGTTCTCTGTCAGTAACTGGGAGCTCCAGTCTGTCTGTTGCTGGATGAAGCTAGCCAAGTCAAATTAATTACAGTGTTGCATGAGCTCTGTGTTAGATTAGCTATGGGAGGAGGAGGCTAGACAGACAATGAACACACACAAACACACACACACCCACACACACACACACACACACACACACACACACACACACACACACACACACACACACACACACACACACACACACACACACACACACACACACACACACACACACACACACACACACACACACACACACACACACACACACAGGTCAGGAGTGCAACCTCTGTCTGGTCTACTACTGTAGTCTCTGTTGGTCTGAGTGTGCAGCTAGCTAACCTCTGTCGTGTGTGTGTGTGTGTGTGTGTGTGTGTGTGGGTGTGTGGGTGTGTGGGTGTGTGTGTGTGTGTGTGTGTGTGTGTGTGTGTGTGTGTGTGTGTGTGTGTGTGTGTAGGTGAATGAGCTTGGGGAGATGCTGAGACACATGAAGCAGGACCTGTCTGCTCTAAAGGCCACTCAGGACTCATTAAAGAGAACACTCAGTATGAAGGAACAACACACACACCAGCTAACACACGACAACACACACCTCCGACAAAACCTGGACACGCTAAAGAACAAGGTAACACACACGCGCACTAAATCAGTGTCCCCTTTTTTTATCAAATCGGTGAAGGGCGACAGGGAATTCTGCTCATTTCTATTTTCCTCTACCCTTAATCACCTTTTCCTCCTCCTCCTCCTCCTCCTCCTCCCCCTCTCCATATTTAATAAGTCTATAATTTCATCCATCTTACCTCCATTGAGGATTTGGTCCCTGTTCAAATGAAGGATCTACTTTTCTGATTTCGATATCATTTAGATATAGAGGGAATCTCTCTCTTTCTGTCTGTATAATGGCCATACAGTAATGAATGACAACATTAGATGATATTAATGATTCATGTAATTGACTTCAGGTTTTTCCTCTGACCTCTACATGATGTATTTTTCTCATTGTTTCACTTGCTCTACGCTAATGTGGTTTTATGGTAATGTAACCCATATGCTGTGTTCACCAAACAATGACTTGCTACTATTACTTTAAAGAAGTGACCATTGAGTAATGTATAACTTGCATTGTCTCACGTCAGATCTGTCTGATAACTCACAAACACTCATGGGATAACTAAAAAGAATTCCGGCTACAATATGCTGTCCTATTCGAAACGTTACCAAGGTGACATCGTCCACTGAATTCCCCTTTCATCCTGTAAGGGGTCAGAGTTAATCTTGCCCAAAACTATAAAGCTGTAGCTAATATTGACAGGGTTTTTTGCGAGCAAGTCTTAACTACCTAATCCTACATCTAGCTAAGGTGTTTTGTGGTGGTAGTGTCAGGATTTATGAAATGTGAAAATGTACATGAAAATTTGCTAGCTAACGCATTAGTGTCTGCTTGCTGGCAGAACCAGTTTCAAATCAATCCATATGAAATGAAATGCAGACTCTAACATGGCCAGTTTACACAGTCAATGATGAATACTCCCTCTTCCTAGCTGAAGTTGTAGATAATGCACAAATGAGTTTATGATATCTGTTCTGCCGTGATTAGTGCTCCAAGTTCTACAGCACAGCTGACTGTTCTCTGCCATGTTATTGTGTTGGCCAAATGTTACAAACTAGCGAGGCACAGTGCCAGATATGAAATACATGCTGATTTCTGAAAACCAACAGCCCCATAACTTTGGTGCCTTACAACTTCATCAACAAGATGGCAAACTAGCTACCGTATGGCCATTCAAACAAGTTTGCATTAGGCTACTAGCTGGATAATTTTTTGCCAGTGCGTCATAACTACCAGGAGCGTGCTCTAGAAGCAAAATCTAGATTTTTGGAGATGAGTTCCATGTCCTCGAAGATAGATTGGTTGAGGGACGAGTTTCGCGTAGGAGTGACGTGATCTGATGTAAGACAATGGTATAACTTGATAAACATTTCCTGTTCTGATGCTCCATACCCCTCAAATTTAAATCTGGACCTCGAAGCTAGTTCCACTGCTTTTTTTCATTGTTCCCCTCTAATCAGGGACTGGTTTAGACCTGGGACACTAGATGGGTGCAATGTATTATCAGGTAGAACAGAAAACCAGCAGGCTCCGGACCTCCAGGGTAGGATTTGAATACTCCTGCACTATACACAAGTGCACATGCGTCAAACTCATTCCACGAAGGGCCGAGTTTCTGCTGGTTTTCGCTCTTCCCTTGTACTTGACTGATGAATTAAGGTCACTAATTAGTAAGGAACTCCACTCATCTGATTGTCTAGGTTCTTAATTGAAAGGAAAAAACAAAAACTATCAGACACTAGGCCCTCCATGGAATGAGTTTAACACCTCTGTACTAGTGTGTGCACCCTAGTGGGTTGTAGTCAATTCCTACTTTAGACCAGGCTAGACATATTGCTTCATATCTAGCTGACTAGCATCATTCCATGCAGAGAAAGTAATACAGTGATTAGCTTCCTAACCCAGCTAGATGTCTTGGACAGGGCTTAACTAGCACCAACACAGCTCTTTATTGGGCCAGTCAAACTGTTCCCACCGGACCTCCAACACCACTGTAACAACTGCTAGTCATTGTCATGTAGAACGGCGGATGGCTGACGTTTTTTTTGCTCCCAACCAATTATTTTTTGCATTGTTTGTAACTTATTTTGTACATAATGTTGCTGCTACCGTATCGTATGACCAAAAATAACTTCTGGACATCAGAACAGCGATTACTCACCGCGAACCGATAGAAGCTTATTCCTTTAACCGGTCCGACGAGTCCAACGTGAAGGATATACTGCTTTCGCGGGAACAGGCCCAAATCCCCTTCATATGCGCGAAGAGAAGACGGAGAAAAAGGGTCCGGAGGTCGGGCTGCCTTCTGAAAATTCGTAAGCGAGCGAGTAAACCCCCTCTGCCATCCATTCTATTGGCAAACATGCAATCATTGGGAAATAAAATCAATAACCTACTAGCAAGATTAAACTACCAACGGGACATTAAAAACTGGAATATCTTATGTTTCACCGAGTTGTGGCTGATCGACGACATGAACAACGTACAGCTGACGGGTTTTACACTGTATCGGTAGGATGGAACAGCAGCCTTTGGTAAGACAAGGGGTAACGGCCTATGTATATTTGTAAACAACAGCTGTTGCACGATATCTAAGGAAGTCTCATGGTTTTGCTCGCCTGAGGTAGAGTATCTCATGATAAGCTGTAGACCACACTATCTACCGAGAGGTTTCACCTGTATTTTTCGTAGCTGTTTTACATACCACCACAGTCAGAGGCTGGCACTAAAACCGCACTCAATAAGCTGTATACCGCCATAAGCAAACAGGATAACGCTCCTCCAGAGGCGGCGCTCCTAGTGGCCTAGGACTTTAATTCAGGGAAACTTAAATCCATTTTACCAAATTTCCACCAGCATGTTAAATGTGCAACCAGAGGGAAAGAAACTCTAGACCACTTTACTCCACACACAGAGACGCGTACAAAGCTCTCCCTCGCCCTCCATTTGGCAAATCTGACCATAATTCTATCCTCCTGATTCCTGCTTACAAGCTAAAATTTAAGCAGGATGCACCAGTGACTCGGTCAATACAAAAGTGGTCAGATGAAGCCGATGCTAAGCTACATGACTGTTTTGCTAGCACAAACTGGAATATGTTACGGGATTCTTCCGATGGCATTGAGGAGTACACCACATCAGTCACTGGCTTCATCAATAAGTGCATCGATGAGGTCATCCCCCACAGTGACTGTTTGTACATACCCCAACCAGAAGCCATGGATTACAGGCAACATCCGCACTGAGCTAAAGGGTAGAGCTGCCACTTTCAAGGAGCGAGACTCTAACGTGAAAGCTACTAAGAAATCCCGCTATGCCCATCAAACAGGCAAAGAGTCAATACAGGACTAAGATTGAATCATACTACACCAGCTCCAACGCTTGTCGGATGTGGCAGGGGTTGCAAACTATTACAGACTATAAATGGAAGCACAGCCAAAGAGCTGCCCAGTGACACGAGCCTACCAGACAAGCTACATTACTTCTATGCTCACTTCGAGGCAAGTAACACTGAAACATGCATGAGAGCATCAGCTGTTCCTGACGGCTGTGTGATTACGCTCTCCGCAGCCGATGTGAGCAAGACCTTTAAACAGGTCAACATTCAGAAAGACACAAGGCCAGACGGATTACCAGGAAGTGTACTCCGAGCATGCGCTGACCAACTGGCAATTGTCTTCACTCACTGACATTTTAAACCTCTCCCTGTCTGAGTCTGTAATACCAACGTGTTTCAAGAAGACCACCATAGTCCCTGTGCTCAAGAACACTAAGGTAACCTGCCTAAATGACTACCGACCCTCACGTCTGTAGCCATGAAGTGCTTTGAAAGGCTGGTCGTGGCTCACAGCCACACCATTATCCCAGAAACCCTAGACCCAGTCCAATTTGCATACCGCCTTAACAGATCCACAGATGATGCAATCTCTATTGCACTCCACACTGCCCTTTCCCACCTGGACAAAAGGAACACCTATGTGAGAATGCTATTAATTGACTACAGTTCAGCGTTCAACACCATAGTGCCCTCAAAGCTCATCACTAAACTAAGGACCCTGGGATTAAACACCTCCTTCTGCTACTGGATCCTGGACTTCCTGACGGGACGCCCCCAGATGGTACAGGTAGGTAACAACACATCTGCCACACTGATCCTCAACACGGGGGCCCCTCAGGGGTGCGTGCTCAGTCCCCTCCTGTACTCCCTGTTCACGCATGACTGCACGGCCAGGCATGACTCCAACACCATCATTAAGTTTGCCAATGACACAACAGTGGTAGGCCTGATCACCAACAACGATGAGACAGCCTATAGGGAGGAGCTCAGAGACCTGGCCGTTTGGTGCCGGGACATCAACCTCTCCCTCAATGTGATCAAGACAAAGGAGATGATTGTGGACTACAGGAAAAAGACGACCAAGCACACCCCCATTCTCATCGACGGGGCTGCAGTGGAGCAGATTGAGAGCTTCAAGTTCCCTGGTGTCTACATCACCAACAAACTATCATGGTCCAAGCACACCAAGACAGTCGTAAAGAGGACACGACAAAACCTATTCCCCCTCAGGAGACTGAAAAGATTTGGCATGGGTCCTCAGATCCTCAAAAAGTTCTACAGCTGCACCATTGAGAGTATCCTGACTGGTTGCATCACTGCCTGGTAATGCAACTGCTCGGCCTCCAACCACAAGACACTACAGAGGTTAGTGCGTACCGCTCAGTACATCACTGGGGCCAAGCTTCCTGCCATCCAGGACCTCTATACCAAGCGGTGTCAGAGGAAGGCCCTAAAAATTGTCAAAGACTCCAGACACCCTAGTGTGATTTGATTTTAAATGTTTTTAAGATCCTCCTCTCTTTATGTCCCTCTATTCCTGTCTCTCTCTCTCTCTCCCCCCTCTCTCCCTCTCCCCCCCCCTCTCTCTGTCTCTTTCTCTGCCGCCCCTCCCAGCTCCATGTTAGTGAGGACAGGGTGTGTACTCTGTCAGTAGAGCTGGATCAGTTGAAGATTGGTCTGGGTAAAGAGAGAGATCAGTGTCAGCATCTCCAGAACCAGGTTTTACAGCAGAGTCAGGATCTTGAGCGGGCCAGCAACACACTCACTGACACACGCAGGGCCGCCGGCAGGAAGGTAACACAGAGGAGAGAAACACATGTTTTATTTCCCGCTCTCTTTTTCACCTTTGTCTTTCTCCTTTTCCCACAGAGCAAAATGGTTGTTTTTCTTATTTTCTTTCCTTTCTAATCAGATTCCTCACAACGTGTGAAGCTGGAGAGGTAGTTCTCTGCTCCCATCTCTCTCTTCCTCCCTCTCCCCATCTCTCTCTTCCTCCCTCTACCCCATCTCTCTCTTCCTCCCTCTCCCTCATCTCTCTCTTCCTCCCTCTCTACATAGCCAAATAGCGATAATGACTGTGTGATTGTCATGTGTAGATCAGTAGCATTAACAGTGCAGACAACAGTACTTCTCAGCTAGAAGGCTCTGCAGCACATCTGGCTCTGTTTTACTGACCAAACCTACCTCTGATCTCATGAGCGCAGGCATGCACGCGCGCACACACTGCTACTGCAGCTCTGCCACTGACCATTTCCTGCCATGCATGCATGTGCGCGTGTGTGTGTGTGTGTCAGAAGAATTCTCCCGAACAATAACATTTTCTGTTCCCTAAACGTCCTAACATGAGTACAGCTGAACAAATAGACTAAACACTTTCTTCCCTTCATCTGAAACCTCATCCATCGTCCCCCCCCTCTATTTATCCCCCCATCTCTCTCTCTCTCTCTTTCTTCTTCTCTTGGTACAGTGATGTGTTTTGATAGATTCTCCCAGCTCCTTGATGATAGTAATGAGACAGGCTTTAACTGAAGACGGGTCATGTTTCAGTGTTTTATTTGGCGCTACCAAATTATTATACTCTGTAATGTCTTTAGACACTGTTATGAACAGAATCCAACAAGAGGCTAGCTTATCTTTTTACTTTACTTTTTCTGTCGCTACATCCTTTTCCCTCTATTTCTGCTTCTCTCTCTGTCTCTTTCTGTCTCTCTCTGTCTCTTTCTCTCTCTCTCTCTGTCTCTCTGTCTCTCGCTCTGTCACTAGCTCTGTCTTTCTCTCTGTCTCTCTCGGCCTCTGTCTCTCTCTGTCTCTTTCTGTCTCTCTCTGTCTCTTTCTGTCTCGCTCTGTCTCTTTCTGTCTCTTTCTGTCTCTCTCTGTCTCTTTCTGTCTCTTTCTGTCTCTCTCTGTCTCTTTCTGTCTCTCTCTGTCTCTTTCTGTCTTACTCTGTCTCTTTCTGTCTCTCTCTGTCTCTTTCTGTCTCTCTCTCTCTTTCTGTCTCTGTCTCGTTCTGTCTCTCTCTGTCTCTCTCTCTGTCTCTCTGTCTCTGTCTCTCTCTCTGTCTCTCTGTCTCTCGCTCTGTCTCTCGCTCTGTCTTTCTCTGTCTCTCTCTCTGTCTCTCTCGGCCTCTCTGTCTCTCTCGGCCTCTCTGTCTTTCTCACTCTCTGTCTGTCTCTCTCTCTGTCTCCCTCCTCTCTCTCTCTGTCTGTCTGTCTCTCTCTCTCTGTCTCCCTCCTCTCTCTCTTTCTGTCTCTCTCTCTGTCTCCCTCCTCTCTCTCTTTCTGTCTCTCTCGCTGTCTCCCTCCTCTCCATCGGCCTCTTTATTTTTCTCTCTCCCCCTCTGCTCATTTTCTCTTGATCGCGTTGCTGCCCGTCAGTGGGGATTCTCTGTCAGTGAGTGACAAGCTCAAAATGGTGTGTGCAGTGAGGTGGGTGGAGTATGAGACGTACTAAAACACAGTGTGATCTGATTGATATAGAATACCTTCCATATCAGAGGCCCCCTCCCAGAAACCACTGGGATGCCCCCCCCCCCCCCCCCCACACACACACACACACATTGGAATGCTTTGCTCCAAAGTATTTTTTTTTCAAGAAGTTGTCTGTGATTGACCCAGTTTTAGGAAGGAGAATATATTTTCACGGGATGTCTGTTTTGACACAACATCCTCTTGTGGTTATCTGTAAAGATCCTGCCTGTCACATATTACAATGGGAATAACACACACCCAAAAAACATACACACACATACACATACACACATACACACACATACACACCCACACACATACACACCCACCCACACACATACACACCCACCCACACACATACACATACACACATACACACATACACATACACACATACACACATACACATACACACCCACACACATACACACCCACACACATACACACACATATACACACATACACACCCACACACATACACACATACACACCCACACACATACACACCCACACACACACATACACACAGAGCTGTTTTAATGAGACACTGTGGACTTCAACATGTGTGTGTGTGTGTGTGTGTGTGTGTGTGTGTGTGTGTGTGTGTGTGTGTGTGTGTGTGTGTGTGTGTGTGTGTGTGTGTGTGTGTGTGTGTGTGTGTGTGTGTGTGTGTGTGTGTGTGTGTGTGTGTGTGTGTGTGTGCGGGCGCCACTCCATCATGCGAGAGTGTTGGTCATGAGAGGAGCCTGAAGGTCGTGGAGCCATCTTAACTTCATCAATCTGAATGACAGTTACAAACCAGCTCTCAGAGAGAGGGAGAGAGAGAGACAGAAACAGAGAGAGAGAATGGAAGAGAGTGAAAGATAGAAGATAACAGCGTGTGTTTGGTACATCGCCATAGAAGAGGCTCTGATGTGCTGTTTGTCTTTTTGTGGGCGTGTGTTTGGCTGTAAATGGTCCTTTCACCTCAACACTGGAACTAATATCTCATATAAAAAGGCCCTTCTCTTTCTCTCGCTCTCTCTCACGTTCACTCTTTCACTTCCGCTGCAAAAGATTGAAGATTTTACTGAAAGGAGAGATGACACGTACACACACGCACGCACGCATGCACGCACGCACGCACACACACACACAGAGGAGCCGAAACAACACGTACACACACACACACACCCCATAACCCTATTCAGCATATAAAGTGGGTTATTATAGAGGACCATCCATAGCTAGGTAACACACATAATAGCCAGACACACACTCAAGAGAGAAACGTAAACTACTTATAAATGTTTATCATCCATCAATCCATCACTATACCTACAGATACAAACACTAATTACCAACAGAAAATAACCTTTATTCATAGTATTTTCATTGGCAGAAAACACATTTGTGGCTTTGTCTTTGGAAAACCAACACATTGTTGATGGGATGTCATTAGTTGAAGGATTCTGTTTGCCTCACTTGTCATTTGTGTATATTTGTAAGTGGATGGAAAGCAGACTGTTGGATTATTTCAAATATGTGATATATTGAAATGTGTTTTTATGTATGTCTGTTTGTGTGTCTGCAGATCCACAAGAAGGACAGCAAGCTGTCTGTGTTATTGAAGGAGTTGACAGAGGTTAGAAAGAACTTCTCTGACTGTAAAAAAGAGGTAAGTACAATAGTAATTCACACCTCAAAGTAACATGTCTTTTTAAACAGTTATTTTAGTGCAGCTGACACCAACATCTTCTGTCCAGTTGCTCAGTAGAGAGTCTGCATTGGCAAAACAGCAGGAGGAGACGGCTCAGCTGAGATCCAAGATGGAGGACTGTTCCAGTCAATGTTCAGCTTTGAACAGGGAGAAAGAGAGACTGGAGACAATCCTCACACTTACTAAGCAGAAACACTGCACCGCACAAGGAGAGGTGGGTGTGTTAGGTAGCGTGTGTACAACACCGTCTCCTAAACCCCTTCCTTGTGTGTCTAAAATCAGGTGTGTTCCAGGTGAGCAGTAGAGACCAGGGGATTCTACACTTGAGGATAGAGCTGAGTCAAGCGGAGCAGAAGTATCAAGGGACACAGGAGGAGGTGAGACTACATTTCAGATCTCTAATTGGTCTACATGTATTTCACCTTTTGTGTACGTGTACACACTGTCTATGTGTGTGTGTGTGTGTGTGTCCGTCCCTCAGCTGGCCATGCTGGAGGCTGAGGTCAGCCGTCTGAACCAGAAGGTTAAGGGTCAACAGGAAGATGCATGTCTTCTCAGGCAGATGGTCAGAGAGGGGGAGGGGCTTAGAGACCAGGAAGTGATGGAACGACAACAGATACAGAACGCACTCTGTATCGCACACCAACAGGTACACACACACACACACACACACACACACACACACACACACACACACACACACACACACACACACACACACACACACACACACACACACACACACACACAGTAACCCCCTCTTCTGTGTCCAGGTGAAGTCCCAGACCATGTCTATAGAGCAGCTAACATCTGATCTAGACTCAATGAAACAAAACCACAGAGCCGACACGGAGCGCTGGAGCCACAGGCACTTCCTGCTCAGCAGCCAATTAGAGCAGGCCTCCTCTGAGCTAAGCCAAGCCCAGGCTGAGGTCAGAGAGCACGGGTCAGAGGTCACAGACCTGAGGGGAAAGCTCCAACTGGCAGAGGAGAGATACCAGGAGGCTCTGGAGAAGGTGAGGAGTATGTCCGGAGGGGAGAAGGGGGAAGAGGGGGTATCTGATTTACACCAAAAAACTGATACAATATACATTTGCATGTACTGTATAACTGATCAACTAAATGTGTTTCACATCACTAGCACACCAAACAACAATAGTCATCCTGTGGTAAGGACGTCACTAATTTTCTCATCACAGTCAAAGCAGGATGAAGTGCATAGTTGAGCTGAAGAGAGTTAAAGCATTAGGGAAAAACAACATGTGCTTATGGACACAAATACACACAGACCCGTCCGTTCTAAAGGACACTATCAGTTCTACAAGCAGGTCGGAAAGGTCACTATGATGTGTTGGTCTAATGAGGAGTTTTCCTCTGAACCACAAGCTCCTGATTACGGCCACAACAGTATCACAGCACTTCTGTTATCCTCATTGTATGTCGCTTATCAAACAGCTATGTTCTTCGACTTCGATTAAAAACGTACAAAATGGAATGGTTTGAATTAGGGATGGGCATCTTTGATGGGGGTGGGGGCCTCAGACAATCTAAACTCCTCATGAGGGTTGCAGTGTCTCGCGGGTCTGTGTACCCACATCCATACCCACACGTATTCAGAGCCAGCCCTAGCATTTTGGGGGCCATAAGCCAAACTGTGTTGTTGGCTTGTTGGCTTACTTGGGGACCCCCCCGGGTCAGTAATTTGACCATGATTACTACAAGTTTAGATAGCTGGGCACTAGACTAACTTCTATAAACGTTAGCTGACGGGGGCTAATTGAGTGATGATCAGTGACTGACATATCAACAGAAAACTGCTGATGTACAAACAAATGTCAAAATGTCACCTTGTGTGTTTTTACTATTCTAACGTGCGACAGTAAGTTGAGATCCCGACTGATCCGAAGGCCTGCAAAAGGGGTGTCATTTGCACATCTCTGGTTTAAATGAATTGGCGTGTGAACAGTATATGGGTGTGAACAGTATGTGTGAACAGTATAGGGGTGTGTACAGTATGTGTGAACAGTATAGGGGTGTGTACAGTATGTGTGAAGAGTATACGGGTGTGTAGAGTATGTGTGAACAGTATACGGGTGTGTACAGTATAGGGGTGTGTACAGTATGTGTGACCAGTATACGGGTGTGTAGAGTATGTGTGACCAGTATAGGGGTGTGTACAGTATGTGTGAACAGTTTACAGGTGTGTACAGTATGTGTGAACAGTATACGGGTGTGTACAGTATGTGTGAACAGTATAGGGGTGTGTACAGTATGTGTGAACAGTATACGGGTGTGTACAGTATGTGTGAACAGTATACGGGTGTGTACAGTATGTGTGAACAGTTTACAGGTGTGTACAGTATGTGTGAACAGTATACGGGTGTGTACAGTATGTGTGAACAGTATAGGGGTGTGTACAGTATGTGTGAACAGTATAGGGGTGTGTACAGTATGTGTGAACAGTATAGGGGTGTGTACAGTATGTGTGAACAGTATAGGGGTGTGTACAGTATGTGTGAAGAGTATAGGGGTGTGTACAGTATGTGTGAACAGTATAGGGGTGTGTACAGTATGTGTGAACAGTATACGGGTGTGTACAGTATGTGTGAACAGTATACGGGTGTGAACAGTATGTGTGAACAGTTTACAGGTGTGTACAGTATGTGTGAACAGTATAGGGGTGTGTACAGTATGTGTGAAGAGTATACGGGTGTGTAGAGTATGTGTGAACAGTATACGGGTGTGTACAGTATGTGTGAACAGTATACGGGTGTGTACAGTATGTGTGAACAGTTTACAGGTGTGTACAGTATGTGTGAACAGTATACGGGTGTGTACAGTATGTGTGAACAGTATAGGGGTGTGTACAGTATGTGTGAACAGTATAGGGGTGTGTACAGTATGTGTGAACAGTATAGGGGTGTGTACAGTATGTGTGAACAGTATAGGGGTGTGTACAGTATGTGTGAACAGTATACGGGTGTGTACAGTATGTGTGAACAGTATACGGGTGTGTACAGTATGTGTGAACAGTATAGGGGTGTGTACAGTATGTGTGAACAGTATACAGGTGTGTACAGTATGTGTACAGTATATATGGGTGTGTACAGTATACGGGTGTGTACAGTATACGGGTGTGTACAGTATGTGTGTACAGTATGTGTGTACAGTATATATGGGTGTGTACAGTGTGTGTACAGTATACGGGTGTGTACAGTATGTGTGAATAGTATAGGGCTGTGTAGAGTATGTCTGAACAGTATACAGGTGTGTACAGTATGTGTGAACAGTATATGGGTGTGTCCAGTATGTGTAAACTATATGTGTGTGTACAGTATGTGTGAACACTATATGTGTGTGTACAGTATGTGTGAACAGTATAGGGGTGTGTACAGTATGTGTGAACAGTATATGGGTGTGTACATTATGTGTGAACAGTATATGGGTGTGTACAGTATGTGTGTACAGTATTTGTGTGTGTGTACAGTGTATGTGTGTGTGTAGTATGGGTATACAGTATGTATGAGCAGTATGTGTGTACAGTATATGTGTATAGTATATGTGTGTACAGTATGTGTGAACAGTATACGGGTGTGTACAGTATGTGTGAACAGTATAGGGGTGTGTAGAGTATGTGTGAACAGTATACGGGTGTGTACAGTATGTGTGAACAGTATACGGGTGTGTACAGTATCTGTGACCAGTATATGGGTGTGTAGAGTATGTGTGACCAGTATAGGGGTGTGTACAGTATGTGTGAACAGTATACAGGTGTGTACAGTATGTGTACAGTATATATGGGTGTGTACAGTATGTGTGAACAGTATAGGGGTGTGTACAGTATGTGTGAACAGTAAAGGGGTGTGTACAGTATGTGTGAACAGTATAGGGGTGTGTACAGTATGTGTGAACAGTATAGGGGTGTGTACAGTATGTGTGAACAGTATAGGGGTGTGTACAGTATGTGTGAACAGTATACAGGTGTGTACAGTATGTGTACAGTATATATGGGTGTGTACAGTATACGGGTGTGTACAGTATACGGGTGTGTACAGTATGTGTGTACAGTATGTGTGTACAGTATATATGGGTGTGTACAGTGTGTGTACAGTATACAGGTGTGTACAGTATGTGTGAACTTTTTTTTTTCTCATTTTGTCTGTCATAGTTGAAGTGTACCTATGATGAAAATTACAGGCCTCTCATCTTTTTAAGTGGGAGAACTTGCACAATTGGTGGCTGACTAAATACTTTTTTGCCCCACTGTATGTGTGTGTACAGTATGTGTGAACAGTATATGTGTGTGTACAGTATGTGTGAACAGTATATGGGTGTGTACAGTATGTGTGTAAACTATATGTGTGTGTACAGTATATTGGTGTGTACAGTATGTGTGTACAGTATATGGGTGTGTACAGTATGCGTGAACAGTATATGGGTGTGTACAGTATGTGTGTACAGTATAGGTGTGTGTACAGTATGTGTGAACAGTATATGGGTGTGTCCAGTATGTGTAAACTATATGTGTGTGTACAGTATGTGTGAACACTATATGTGTGTGTACAGTATGTGTGAACAGTATATGGGTGTGTACATTATGTGTGAACAGTATATGGGTGTTTACAGTATGTGTGTACAGTATTTGTGTGTGTGTACAGTGTATGTGTGTGTATAGTATGGGTATACAGTATGTATGAACAGTATGTGTGTACAGTATATGTGTATAGTATATGTGTGTACAGTATGTGTGTACAGTATGTGTGTGAACAATATGTGTGAACAGTATATATGTGTGTACAGTATGTGTATGTGTGTACAGTATGTGTGTGTGTGTACAGTATGTGTGTGTGTGTACAGTATGTGTTTACAGTATATGGGTGTGTACAGTATGTGTGTGTGTGTACAGTATGTGTTTACAGTATATGTGTGTGTACAGTATGTGTGTGTGTGTACATTATGTGTTTACAGTATATGGGTGTGTACAGTATGTGTGTGTGTGTACAGTATGTGTTTACAGTATATGGGTGTGTACAGTATGTATGTCACCTAATAACCAGTAAGAATTCCAGGTCTCACAGACCTGTTAGTTTTTCTTTAAGAAGCCCTCCTGTTCTCCACTCGTTACCTGTATAAAAGACACCTGTACACACTCAATCAAACAGACTCCAACCTCTCTGGCCAAGACCAGAGAGCTGTGTAAGGACATCAGGGATAAAATTGTAGACCTGCACAAGGCTGGGATGGGCTACAGGACAATAGGCAAGCAGCTTGGTGAGAAGGCAACAACTGTTGGCGCAATTAGTTCAAGATGACGGTCAATCACCCTCGGTCTGGGGCTCCATGCAAGATCTCACCTCGTGGGGCATCAATGATCATGAGGAAGGTGAGGGATCAGCCCAGAACTACACGGCAGGACCTGGTCAATGACCTGAAGAGAGCTGGGACCACAGTCTCAAAGAAAACCATTAGTAACACACTACGCCGTCATGGATTAAAATCCTGCAGCGCACGCAAGGTCCCCCTGCTCAAGCCAGCACATGCCCAGGCCCGTCTGAAGTTTGCCAATGACCATCTGGATGATCCAGAGGAGGAATGGGAGAAGGTCATGTGGTCTGATGAGACAAAAATAGAGCTTTGTGTGTGCAGTATGTGTGAACAGTTAATGTGTGTACATGTGTGTACAGTATATGTGTGAACAGTATATGTGTGTGTACAGTAGGTGTGTGTACAGTATGTGTGAACAGTATATGTGTGTGTACAGTAGGTGTGTGTACAGTATGTGTGAACAGTATATGTGTGTGTACAGTAGGTGTGTGTACAGTATGTGTGAACAGTATATGCGTGAGTACAGTATGTGTGTACAGTATATGTGTGTTTTTAGTATGTATGTACAGTATGTTTTAACAGTGTGTGAACAGTATGTGTGTATAGTATGTGTGTGTGTGTGTGTGTGTGTGTGTGTGTGTATAGTGTGTGTGTGTGTGTGTGTGTGTGTGTGTGTGTGTGTGTGTGTGTGTGTGTGTGTGTGTGTGTGTGTGTGTGTGAACAGTATGTGTGTACAGTATATGTGTGTGTACAGTATGTGTGAACAGTATATGTGTGTGAATAGTATGTGTGTGTGAACAGTATATTTGTGTGTACAGTATTTGTGTGTGAACTTTATATGTGCACAGTATATGTGTGTGAACAGTGTGTGTGTACAGTATATGTGTGTGTACAGTATGTGTGAACAGTATATGTGTACAGTATATGTGTGTACAGTATGTGTGAACAGTATATGTGTACAGTCTATGTGTGAACAGTATATGTGTGTACAGTATATGTGTACAGTATATGTGTACAGTATATGTGTGAACAGTATATGTGTACAGTATATGTGTGAACAGTATATGTGTACAGTATATGTGTGTACAGTATATGTGTACAATATATGTGTCTGTACAGTATATGTGTGAAGAGTATATGTGTGTGTACTGTATATGTGAACAGTATATGTGTGAACGTATATGCGTGTGTACAGTATATGCGTGTGTACAGTATATGTGTGTGTACAGTATATGTGTGTGTGTACAGTATATGTGTGTGTGTACAGTATATGTGTGTGTGAACAGTATATGTGTGTGTGAACAGTATGTGTGTACAGTATGTGTGTGTGTACAGTATATGTGTGTGTACAGTATGTGTGAACAGTATATGTGTGAACAGTATATGTGTGTACAGTATGTGTGTGTGTACAGTATATCTGTGTGTACAGTATATGTGTGTGTACAGTATATGTGTGTGTACAGTATATGTGTGTGAACAGTATGTGTGTACAGTATGTGTGAACAGTATAAATGTGTGTACAGTATATATGTGTGTACAGTATATGTGAACAGTGCATGTATGAACAGTATATGTTTGTGTACAGTATGTGTGAACAGTATATGTGTGTGTGCAGTATGTGTGTGTGTGTACAGTATGTGTGAACAGTATATGTGTGTGTGCAGTATGTGTGTGTGTGTACAGTGTGTGTGTACAGTATATGTGTGTGTACAGTATGTTTGTGTGTACAGTATGTGTGAACAGTATATATGTGTGTACAGTATGTGTGTGCAGTATGTGTGAACAGTATGTGTGCACAGTATATGTGAACAGTATATGTGTGAACAGTATATGCGTGTGTACAGTATTTGTGTGTGTACATTATATGTGTGTACAGTATGTGTGTGAACAGTATATGTGTGTGTACAGTATATGTGTGTGTACAGTATATGTGTGTGTGAACAGTATATGTGTGAACAGTATGTGTGTACAGTATGTGTGAACATTATATATGTGTGTACAGTATGTGTACAGTATGTGTGAACAGTATGTGTGTACAGTATATATGTGTGTACAGTATGTGTGAACAGTATATGTGTGAACAGTATATGCATGTGTACAGTATATGTGTGTGTACATTATATGTGTGTACAGTATGTGTGTGTACAGTATATGTGTGTGAACAGTATATGTGTGTACAGTATATGTTTGTGTACAGTATGTGTGACCAGTATATGTGTGTGTACAGTATGTGTGTGTGTACAGTATGTGTGAACAGTATATGTGTGTGTATAGTATGTGTGTGTGTACAGTATGTGTGAACAATATATGTGTGTGAACAGTATATGTGGGTGTACAGTATGTGTGTGTGTACAGTATGTGTGAACAGTATATATGTGTGTACCGTATATGTGAACAGTATATATGTGTGAACAGTATGTGTGTACAGTATATGTGTGTGTGTACAGTATGTGTGAACAGTATATGTGTGTGAATAGTATGTGTGTTCATTATATGTGTGTGAACAGTATATGTGTGTGTACAGTGTATGTGTGAACTTTATATGTGCACAGTATATGTGTGTGAACAGTATGTGTGTACAGTATATGTGTGTGTACAGTATGTGTGAACAGTGTATGTGTACAGTATATGTGTTTGAACAGTATATGTGTGTGAACAGTATGTGTGTTCATTATATGTGTGTGAACAGTATATGTGTGTACAGTATATGTGTGAACAGTATATGCGCGTGTACAGTATATGTGTGTACAGTATGTGTGAACAGTATATGTGTGAACAGTATATGTGTACAGTATATGTGTGTACAGTATATGTGTACAGTATATGTGTACAGTATATGTGTGAACAGTATATGCGTACAGTATATGTGTGAACAGTATATGTGTACAGTATATGTGTGTACAGTATATGTGTACAGTATATGTGTGTGTACAGTATACGTGTGAAGGGTATATGTGTGTGTACAGTATATGTGAACAGTATATGTGTGAACAGTATATGCGTGTGTACAGTATATGCGTGTGTACAGTATATGTGTGTGTACAGTATATGTGTGTGTGTACAGTATATGTGTGTGTGAACAGTATATGTGTGTGTGAACAGTATGTGTGTACAGTATATGTGTGTGTACAGTATGTGTGTGTGTACAGTATGTGTTAACAGTATAAATGTGTGTACAGTATATGTGTGTGTACAGTATATGTGAACAGTGCATGTGTGAACAGTATATGTTTGTGTACAGTATGTGTGAACAGTATATGTGTGTGTGTACAGTATGTGTGAACAGTATATGTGTGTGTACAGTATATGTGTGTGTACAGTATGTGTGTGTATAGTATGTGTGAACAATATATGTGTGTGAACAGTATGTGTGTGTGTACAGTATGTGTGAACAGTATATATGTGTGTACAGTATGTGTGAACAGTATATATGTGTGTACAGTATGTGTGTGCAGTATGTGTGAACAGTATGTGTGCACAGTATATGTGAACAGTATATGTGTGAACAGTATATGGGTGTGTACAGTATATGTGTGTGTACATTATATGTGTGTGTGAACAGTATATGTGTGAACAGTATGTGTGAACATTATATATGTGTGTACAGTATGTGTACAGTATGTGTGAACAGTATGTGTGTACTGTATATATGTGTGTACAGTATGTGTGAACAGTATATGTGTGAACAGTATATCCATGTGTACAGTTTTTTTGTGTGAACAGTATATGTGTGTGCACAGTATGTGTGTGTACAGTATATGTGTGTGTACAGTATGTGTGAACAATATATGTGTGTGAACAGTATATGTGGGTGTACAGTATGTGTGTGTGTACAGTATGTCTGAACAGTATATATGTGTGTACCGTATATGTGAACAGTATATATGTGTGTACAGTATGTGTGAACAGTATATATGTGTGTACAGTATGTGTGAACAGTATATGTGTGTGTATACAGTATGTGTGCGTGTACAGTATATGTGAACAGTATATGTGTTTGTACAGTATATGTGAACAGTATATGTGTACAGTATGTGTGTGTACAGTATGTGTGTGTACAGTATGTGTGAACAGTATATGTGTGTGTACAGTATATGTGTGTACAGTATGTGTGAACAGTATTTATGTGTGTACATTATGTGTGAACAGTATATGTGTGTGTGTGTGTGTGTGTACAGTATGTGTGAACAGTATATGTGGACAGCATGTGTGTGTACAGTATGTGTGTGTACAGTATGTGTGTGTACAGTATGTGTGTGTGTAATGCACCACTGGGCCAGAGGGATGGTGGTGTGTATTCTTAGATCAGAATGATGTTGTGGGATTGTGTTTGACTCACATTCTGTCTGCTTGTGCTGGGAACGACATGCGTCTTCACACTCCATTACAAATAACTAGACAGAGAGGAGGGAGACAGAGAGGAGGGTTTGCAGGACGTACACACGCACACACACACTGGATAATTCAGTCAAATATGTTCACAGTTTCAGAACGTGGAACCACATTAAGTAGTGTTTGTTTTGAACATGTGAATGGCGTGAAGGTGTGGTACTTCTCTGAAAAGCCTTTTACAAAACGGTACATTTCTTCTCTCTCTCTCTCTCTCTCTCTCTCTCTCTCTCTCTCTCTCTCTCTCTCTCTCTCTCTCTCTCTCTCTCTCTCTCTCTCTCTCTCTCTCTCCTTACCCAGCCATAGAGGTGCGGTGCTGGGGAGCTGGTATTACTGGTATTAGCGTGTGTTAATCTCCAGTTAAATCAGCTGAGAGGACTCCGGTGAACCAGTGACTCTAACTGGTCTGCCTGCTGTCAGTACTGAGGGAGTTAACCCACCGGCTGATCTGTATTAGGAGTTAATCTAGTTTTGTCAAATTTTAACTTTGAACCTTAACAGTTAGCTGGATTAATGAAGTTAGTCTAGTTTAACACTGATCTCTAAAGGTGGGCTGGGTCTGAGTTTAACACAAGGATCAGTCAGATTTCACTTCCTGGATTCATCTGAGTATTAGAATAAGAAAGCTAAGAAGGATAGGACAATGAATCTCAAGCAGCTGAATCAACCACTAGTTTTACTCTTTACTAATCTTGCGCACTTGTTTTCAGTGATCAACACCAAACTGGGCATTCAAAGATTCACACCCAACACCAAACAATAATAGGGGTGGCAGGTAGCCTAGTGGTTATAGCGTTGGGCCAGTAACAGAAAAGTTGCTGGATCGAATCCCCGAGCTGACAAGGTAAAAATCTGTCGTTCTGCCTTTGAACAAGGCAGTTGCACACACACTGTTCCCCGGCAGGCCGTCATTGTCAATAAAAATGTGTTCTTAACTGACTTGCCTAGTTAAATAAAGGTTACATTTAAATAAAATAAATAATAATTATAATCGTGTTCAATGAGAGAATTATGAAGACATTGTTTCTAGAAAGGACATTTCAGCTCCAGCTCCTGTGTCTTCTGTGGCTGATAGGTCCTGTGCTATTGTAAACTATCTGTAGAGAAGGGCCCATTCACTCCGACCTCAGATAGCATGGCCCTTATTTAAACTAGGACTGTACAGTATTACTGGGTCTGTTAGTGACCGAAAGAGTGTGTGTGTGCGTGTGGATGCACATTATGACTTGATATATATATTTTTGCCTTTTGATCTTTGTCTATCATATCCAATGTGAGGTTTTTGTATTGCTGTGGATGTAGGTTGAAGTGGCTAAAGGGTTGGAAAACACACGAGACACTGAGATAGAGCTTCTGAGACAACAACTGACGGACCTCAAGGAGGACCTGAGTGAAACCACGTCCAGGACTCAGGGCCAGGAGGAGAAGGCGGCCATCTTTAAACAGAAGTACTGCGTTGCCATGGAGAAGGTGCAGCAGCTCCAGGGACACATAGAGTGTGTGGAGGAGGAGCTCAGATACACACAACAACAGGTATTCTAAGCTAGTTTCTAGCATTTGACCACTCACTTTCAAAATGCAAGGTTTACTCCAATGACCAATGTCAACCTGTTCTATTTGGTTTTGATTGACAGCTGACTGAATCCAAGGCAGCGGTAGACAGGGTTAAGGCGGAGCTTACAGAGCTGGAAGGGCGCTACGAAGAAAAACTTGGCCAATGGGAGCGCTCAGAGGAAGCCCTGGACCAACTGACTAACGAGCTGCAGGCCAATCAGATGGCTCTGAGGGAGGGGCGGGAGAGAGTGGAACAGTGTGAAGGAACCATACAACATCTACAGCAAGAGGTGGACACACAGAACACTCAGGTGTGTCAGTGTTATGGTTGACACTAGACCTATATAGAGAGTGGAAAGGAATAAATATCTACTGTATATACACTGCTCAAAAAAATAAAGGGAACACTTAAACAACACAATGTAACTCCAAGTCAATCACACTTCTGTGAAATCAAACTGTCCACTTAGGAAGCAACACTGATTGACAATAAATTTCACATGCTGTTGTTCAAATGGAATAGACAAAAGGTGGAAATTCTAGGCAATTAGCCAGACACCCCCAATAAAGGAGTGATTCTGCAGGTGGTGACCACAGACCACTTCTCAGTTCCTATGCTTCCTGGCTGATGTTTTGGTCACTTTTGAATGCTGGCGGTGCTCTCACTCTAGTGGTAGCATGAGACGGAGTCTACAACCCACACAAGTGGCTCAGGTAGTGCAGCTCATCCAGGATGGCACATCAATGCGAGCTGTGGCAAGAAGGTTTGCTGTGTCTGTCAGCGTAGTGTCCAGAGCATGGAGGCGCTACCAGGGGACAGGCCAGTACATCAGGAGACGTGGAGGAGGCCGTAGGAGGGCAACAACCCAGCAGCAGGACCACTACCTCCGCCTTTGAGCAGGAGGAGCACTACCAGAGCCCTGCAAAATGACCTCGAGCAGGCCACAAATGGACACTACGCTGACAGGGTTGTAGACTCCGTCTCATGCTACCACTAGAGTGAGAGCACCGCCAGCATTCAAAAGTGACCAAAACATCAGCCAGGAAGCATAGGAACTGAGAAGTGGTCTGTGGTCACCACCTGCAGAATCACTCCTTTATTGGGGGTGTCTGGCTAATTGCCTAGAATTTCCACCTTTTGTCTATTCCATTTGCACAACAGCATGTGAAATTTATTGTCAATCAGTGTTGCTTCCTAAGTGGACAGTTTGATTTCACAGAAGTGTGATTGACTTGGAGTTACATTGTGTTGTTTAAGTGTTCCCTTTATTTTTTTGAGCAGTGTATATCATCCCCATATGTATTTCATACTACATATTTATAACACTTTTCCTTTTCCAGTACATTGTGGGCTTTTCTGCCCTGCATTGTCCAATATCCTAACCTGAAGTAAGGACAATGCTAGCTACAATAATACATATGCCTAGTTCCATATTTATTTTAATTTGTGAGTCTCTTTGAGAAAATTGTCTGTGCAGTATGCCAAGTTAAATAAAAGTAATCTGAGTGACCTTTTTCATAATTGTAGCAACTATAATGATCGTTCTGTTCATGAGTTATGGGTGCAAGTTCAGTGAAATTATATTATATTGATAGCAATCCTGAGCAAAACAGAAATGACAGTGGAGGAGTGTGTGTGTGTGTGTGTGTGTGTGTGTGTGTGTGTGTGTGTGTGTGTGTGTGTGTGTGTGTGTGTGTGTGTGTGTGTGTGTGTGTGTGTGTGTGTGTGTGTGTGTGTGTGTGTGTGTGTGTGTGTGTGTGTGTGTGCCTCTGTTTGAGGATATTTACTGAGTCTGTCTACAAATGAATAATCTTTATTACGGGAAAATGTAATTTGGTTCAACTCAGCTGACAAGGTCAACACGGCGGAATGTCATTCTAATCAAATCAAATTGAATCTGTGCGTTATAAAAGAGTTAGCTGTTTGAAGAATGTCTGTATTTGATACTTTATTACATTGTGTAATGAGTTAGATGTGAGTGGGTTCTGTTGAGGAGAGGATCTCTCTGTAGTTGGTGTTTCAGTAATTCTCTACCTCCTGTCTCACTGCACTCTCTGTTTCTGTCTGTCTGAGTCGCTGTCTGTCTGTCTGTCTGTCTGTCTGTCTGTCTGTTTGTCCTTCTGTCTGTCTGAGTCACTGTCTGAGTGTCTGTCTGCCTGTCTGTCTGTCCTTCTGTCTATCTGAGTCACTGTCTGTCTGTCTGTCTGTCTATCTGTCTGTCTGTCTGTCTGTCTGTCTGTCTGTCTGTCTGTCTGTCTGTCTGTCTGTCTGAGTCACTGTTTGTCTGCCTGAGTCGCTGTCTGTGTCCCTACATGTCTGTCTGTCAATCGAGTATCTTTCTATGATAGACAATAGTTACAGCATGGCTTTGAGGATAGGTAAGTTGAGGTGTAGCTCCAGGTCATGTCCATTAGTAACAGACTGTCCTCTCCCCACAGATAATAAAGTATGAGAGTTCTCTGAAGTCCTACCAGCAGAATCACTCCTACTCTGATGAGCAGTATTGTGCCTTACAGAGACTACAACTGCAGAAGGTAGTAGCCTACATGAATAAAAACATTTGTCAGGACCCCCCTCCACCACACACATACACACACAAAGAAGTAGAAGCAAATATGTTGAATGAGTCAACTGATGAGCATGGTGAGCCTCACAAGTTTGACAATATTATCTTCTATGTTTCAGTCTAATACTGCTATTTACTTACGTTTGTAGCTCTTTGTCAGTAGTTAAGCCTCAATGTCCTCTCCAAGTTTTGCTGTAATTTAGCCCGGAAGGATTTGAGAAAAATGATTGGTTGACGATAGGCATATGACGTTGGTCTACCTCTCGTCTTGTGCTGCGCAGAAAATCAGAGATTGGAGAAGTGTTTAATATCACCCGTACCACATCCTTATGATGTATTCAGAGTGTGTGTGTATATATATCTAAGCAGTAAGGCCAGAGGAGGTGTGGTATACGGCCAATATATCACGGCTAAGGATTGTTCTTTAGCTCGACGCAACACGGAGTACCTGGCTCCAGCCCTTAGCCGTGGTTTATTGGCCATATACCACAAACCCCAGAGGTGCCTTATTGCTATTATAAACTGGTTACCAACGTAATTAGAGTAGTAAAAATTATTGTTTTGTCGTACTCGTGGTATACGGTCTCAGCCAATCAGCATTCAGGGCTCGAACCACCCAGTTTATAGTGTGTATATACACTGCTCAAAAAATAAAGGGAACACTTAAACAACACAATGTAACTCCAAGTCAATCACACTTCTGTGAAATCAAACTGTCCACTTAGGAAGCAAGCATATAGCAGTGTGGAGATCTATGTCACCAGCAAGTTATTTTTCAGAATACCAGTACCACCATCCCTATAAATAATAATGTGTATTGACTTCTCATCAGCAATCCACAGAGCAGGTAGAGCGCTTGGCCAATTGCGAACAGGCCCTGCTACAGATGAGGACAGAGTATCTTCGCAGGGAGGAGGAACTAGAGAAGCAGAGCCAGGAGAAGGCGGGGCTAGAGAGGACCCTGCAATCTCTTCACCTGGACATGGCCGCCTCCCACCGCAAACATCTGGTCACTCACACACAGCTGGAGCAGGAAGTGACACAGCTACAGGAGGAAGTGACACGCCTACAGGATGAGCTGGTCGAGACCCACGACACCTGTACACAGAGACAACAGGTCAGTTAGGATTAGGAAATGTTTAGGACACCCAGGTGCTTACCCTAGCTCAGGGGTCTCCAACAGGTTGATCAACCCACCTGTGAGTCGCTCGCCAAACAGTTCTCAAAGTACACACCATTTTTCATATGATCCATCACAAACTGTCATAAACAAATCTCACAAGTATCTGACACAGCAAGCTCTCAACTGTTATCTAATCAACACAATGTTGACATTATCACACCCCTGGTTAGCCACTAATGGCTTAAAAAGCCAAACCTAACACAATATCTGACAATTAATTTCCAGCAATATTGCCCCTGTCTGTCTGTGTGGTGTGAGTGTTTGTCTATCAATCCAGTTGTGTAGCCAGTTGATGTGATAACTTATGGGTTGACAGAAATACCTTCCCCCAAACTTTCTCAATTAAATGTTAACTGCAGAGTAGGCTTACCTAGTAGAAGTATATCATGAGGAAGTATATCAGTTGTATCTATTTGTTATTTGGAAACTTTACCATGAAATGAGCAGCAGCAGTACAGAACCATCACTAGACCAGCACATTAGACGGCACATTCCTCACTAGCTAGATGTGCAATTAAAGGGCCGGATGCTCAATTAAAGGGGAATTACACAAATTGCCTTTTGATGTGATTTAACCATCGACATGGCCTCAGAACAATCCAATTTTGTTGTTTCTATATGAACAGTTGTAATTTTGAGCGTGAAAAAGTTGTCTATGGACCATTATTTTACCAGGTATATTGATCGAAAACATAGTGCGCTACTTTCTCTTGTACACTAAGGACCTGGGGAAGAGTTGCAGGGGAGAAGAAAAGAATGTGCCTATTTGAAAGCTAGAAAAAAATGAGTAGCTAACAACATTTTTCATTCAAGTAGCTCTCATACTAGAAAAGGTAGGTGACCCCTTCTATAGCCCCTAGCTTCTACCCTATAGCCCCTTGCCCCTATCAGGGTCAGCAGATTTGAAGGAAATGAAAAAGTGAGATTAGTAGTCTGCGGTTTCTCTCTCCATGACTGTAGGATGCAATAGAAGCCTTTTCAGCCTAACAGACATGGCATATGAACCCGGATCTAAAATATATATTCTCTCACACACACTTCTAACCCCTATCTTCCGATTGCCTGACAGAAACAAATTACCCTGCCATTAATTAAAGCTCCAAGTGGTGTCAGGCCCGGCTCAATTGACTCCAATTAACATGTGAAATGGACACTAAATTTTCAAATGAGGTTAAGTGGTGACGAGGGTGCGATAACGACTGGTGCCATGGCTCTGTGCCAAGACAAAGCTGCCAGTCGTGGGCACTTGGGTGTCCTGTGTGTGGGTCTACCCCGTTAGCACAAACACATGACACGCGTGTCACACACCCCCAGCAGGCGACCTAATGACTTGTGGGGATAGCGTGTGTTGGGAGGATAGCGTGTGTGTTGTGATTGTCCTTTTCACGTCAGTTCACTCAGCCGTCGTCATGAAGGACCACTGTGTGCTCTAGCTCAGGGGTTCACAAACTTTTTTGCTTCATGACCCACAAATTGAGGTGTGTTTTGAGTCGCAACCCACCATAGGGGTTGAGCGTTTCAAAAAACATGCACAGACCTAAGAATAAGTCAGAAATATCATCTTGGCAGCGGAGGAAAAATGTAGTAGTTTCAAAGCTAATCTCCTGTAATTGGAAACATTCTGCCATGAACCTGAGAGAAACATTTTCACTTCTTTAAGCTTATTTCCTACAATTCTACACATTTTGACATGTGGCTAATGTGTTCTATTGCTGAAAATCAATGTGGGCCTGATTGTCTTTCTTTTATCTTGTTAATTGTAAATTCTCAAAGATTATAGGCTATTACTTTAAAATATATAGCTCCATTATCTTTTCTACATACTTTATATCTGGTTTTAGTCGTTTAAGTTAACACTGAAAACGTTTTTCTATCACGATAATGTATAAAAATTAAACAATTTCTGCAATGTTGTCCCGTACCTGGACCCATGCCGCGAATGTGTCCCGACCAACAGTTTGGGAACCACTGCTCTTGCTGACGAGCTTGTGTAATGTGACGACACATGTAAATCTACATTAATTACATCTGCACACATAATACATGCGTAGAGAGGGCTGTGGAACAACTCTGATTACATGTATGGTTAACATGGGCCTGTATGTGTATGTGTGGACAGAGCTAGATGCTCCTTCAACATGGCTACAACACAGCAGAACAGTTAGGGAGTTGGTATTAGGGAGCAGCCAGTCTACAAAGTCAGGGCCATTGGATGTGATCCATGCGCGCAGAATGATTTTGATAATAATTCTGTATGGTATCATATTTTATTACGTCAGTCTTTCTTTAGGGTTACTTAATCACTTCTGTTAATGACATAATGTTTGTGCACACTGTCTTTGAAATTCAAGTATACTGAGAGAGACTTGGACAGTTATTCAAACAATCTTCATTTAACATCGATTCATCATTGCAATAATTCAGTTTTTCCACCACAACACACAAACATACACACCTTGGGACCTTTTCGACTGTTTAGATAGTAACTAACAGTCACACACTCTTTCTCTGGCCAGACCATCCAGGGGCAGGATGTCTTGCTCCAGCAAGTTGAGGAGGACCTGAAGGAAACCAAGCTGCTCCTTCAGAGGAGAACCAAGGATCTGAAGGAGGAGAAAGACGGGGTGCAGAGGCTCAGAAAGGAGGCGCAGGAGCAGAGAGAGGAGGAACACAGACTTGGTGAGGAGGCCAGGGAGATGCTAAAGAGGAGATGCAGGGAGCTGGAGGAAGAGAAAGAGGAGGTGAAGAGGAGAAGCAGGGAGCTGGAAGAACAGAAAGTGGAGGTGAAGAGGAGAACCAGGGAGCTGGAGGAAGAGAAAGAAGAGGTGAAGAGGAGAAGCAGGGAGCTGGAGGAAGAGAAAGAGGAGGTGAAGAGGAGAACCAGGGAGCTGGAGGAAGAGAAAGAGGAGGTGAAGAGGAGAACCAGGGAGCTGGAGGGAGAGAAAGAGGAGGTGAAGAGGAGAACCAGGGAGCTGGAGGGAGAGAAAGAGGAGGTGAAGAGGAGAACCAGGGAGCTGGAGGAAGAGAAAGAGGAGGTGAAGAGGAGAAGCAGGGAGCTGGAGGAAGAGAAAGAGGAGATGAAGAGGAGAACCAGGGAGCTGGAGGGAGAGAAAGAGGAGGTGAAGAGGAGAACCAGGGAGCTGGAGGAAGAGAAAGAGGAGGTGAAGAGGAGAAGCAGGGAGCTGGAGGAAGAGAAAGAGGAGGTGAAGAGGAGAACCAGGGAGCTGGAGGAAGAGAAAGAGGAGGTGAAGAGGAGAAGCAGGGAGCTGGAGGAAGAGAAAGAGGAGGTGAAGAGGAGAACCAGGGAGCTGGAGGGAGAGAAAGAGGAGGTGAAGAGGAGAAGCAGGGAGCTGGAGGAAGAGAAAGAGGAGGTGAAGAGGAGAACCAGGGAGCTGGAGGAAGAGAAAGAGGAAGCACAGACACTCAAAGAGGCCCTGTTGGAACTACGCAGGAGTCACAGACAGACAGGTACTAATCAATCAACATATCTTTATTGTCTTGGTTGAAACGCACACCTTTTGTCTGTGAGAGAGAGAGAGAGAGAGAGAGAGAGAGAGAATGTTGAGGTAAACTAAGTTATCGCATGTACAGTAATATACATCACCAAGGCCTGTTTGACTGAAACTGGCCCTGAATGTGTCATGAGCAGAAATAAGCCACTTCAGACTGCAGAGGAGTCGGTCTATGATTGGCTGACTGTGAGATGATCATCAGACAGGTAGGCGGAGTCCAGAGGAAAGAATGATCCATCACATTCTGTTTCTAGAACCCTTGCAACCGTGGAAACACTTTGATGTAAATAACATTTAATATGAGGGTTCCGGGGGAAAGAGCGATAGCAAGGGATGATGGAGGAGAGGAGAGTCTGATAGGAGAGGACAAGACAGCTGGTGATGCATATAGATAGGAAAGCCTTATATACTGAAGCTTTCTCCAGCGCAGAGATAATAAGGCCTTTCCTGTCAATGCCCCACCACCATCCTGCTTTAGAGTACATCTCAATAATTCATTCACTTTTTCCAAAATAGCATGTTTCCAATGGCATACCTCACGGATCAATAAATCAATGTTACGTACTGTAAGTGTTACTAAAGTTGGGCAAAAATGCATATCATGATAAATTGCCTGAATTGATGTGATAATGATAAGTAGAATGATCAGTGTATAACATGAATGTGCACCACAGTTTTTTTTATTATCCAGTAAACTACTGCTACTAGTTTGATGGTTGTAGCCATCAATTATCCCATTAAGAGATTAATGTAGAACCCTACTACTTGAACCCTATTAATCTCTTAAAGGCCTTAACAATCCCCCATATTTCATTTTAAACACATTTCTTTAGCACAGGATACTTATTGTACTTGAACGATATCGGCAAAATGCCTGTGGTAAATGATCAGTATGGTCGGTGTGGATAATTGTGGGTTCATCGTCCCAGCTCTAAGTACTACTCAGTTTGTCTTTTAGTAAAGGCTTTATCATCGGCAGAATACGGTGTGTGTAAATACCGATGTTGATACAATTAAAACCGCTTATGAATTCTGTTCCACAATTAGAGAACAAACCAATTAACTGTTTTACCTCGTGCGTGTGTATATATATATATACATATATCTCTTTTCCACTTTTAAACACTGATACCTCATCATGTTGATATGGAGAATATTTTTTATTTACATCCTTCATGAAATATTCACACACAGAAACAAGCATGGTTTAGCTGTAATAACATACAGTATATACAACCAGTGGATCTGTTGCTGCAGAGGCACCATTCTATTCCCTGTCTTTAACACTAGTTTGGAGTTTAAAGATGATGAAATGACCAGCGTATATTTCTGGTTTAGACCCTAGAGAGAGACATAGCAGCCCTCAAATCCACCTCCACTCACACACACCCGTTACAGTGCCTTCAGAAAGTATTCAAACCCCTTGACTTTTTTCACATTTTGGTGTGTTACAGCCTGAATTTAAAATGTATTAAATTGAGATTTATTGTCACTGGCCTACACCCAATACTCCATAATTGTCACGGCCGTGTGGAAAGGCGGACCAAGGCGCAGCGTCATTTGAGTTCCACATATTTATTTAAAGTGACACTTCTAAACAAATAAACAAACACCGACCGTGAACAAACGTAGTGCTACATGCACTCACTCAAAACAATATCCCACAAAGCAGGTGGGAGTAAGGGCTTCCTAAATATGATCCCCAATTAGAGGCAATGATTACCAGCTGCCTCTAATTGGGAACCATACAAATCACCAACATAGAAAACAATTGACTAGAACAGCCCCCTAGTCATGCTCTGACCTAAACACCATAGATCACCAAGGGCTCTCTATGGTCAGTGCGTGACAGTAACCCCCCCCCCAAAGGTGCGGACTACGGCCGCAAAACCTGAAACCAAATGGGGAGGGTGGGGGTGTGGCTAGTGTCGGTGGCGGCTCCGGTGCGGGTCGTAGCCCCCGCTCAGACCCCGGATCCGGCCATGGCCCCCGGGCTGAACGCCGTGCCTAGACTGGGCATTGCCGTAGAGGAAGGTTCCGGCCTTGGAGCGGTACTGGATGCCGTGCCTGAACTGGGCACCGGCGCAGAGGAAGGCTCCTGCTTTGGAGCGGGACTGGATACCGTGCCTGGACTGGGCATCGGCGCAGGTTGCACCGGATTGATGACACCCACTTCAGGGCGGGGGCGGCTCCCGGCACAGGACGTACCGGACTGGGGAGGCGCACTGGAGGCCTGGAGCATGGAGCCAGGACAGGTGGCACTGGACTGGTGACACGCACTTCAGGGCGAGTGCGGGGAGCCAGCACAGGACGTACGGGACTGGGGAGGCGCACTGGAGGCCTGGTGCGTGGAGCCGGCACAGATGGCACCGGACTGGTAACCCGCACTTCAGGTCGAGTGCGGGGAGCCGGACCAGGACATACCAGACTGGGAAGGAGCACTGGAGGCCAGATGCGTGAAGCCGGCGCAGACTTCACCAGACTGCTGACAGGCTCTTCAGGTCGAATGTTGAGCTGAACACACTTGACCAACATCTCCTCTGTCTCTCCCCCAACTTCTCCATCGCCTCCCTGACGGTCTCTGGCTCTTCCCTCTGCTCAGCCGACAGCTCCATGTGCCCCCCCCAAAAAAATAATCTTGGGGTTTCTGTGGCAGCGGACTGAAGACACGCTCTTCATGGCGAGTGCGAGGAACCGGCACAGGACATCTCGGGCTGGGGAGGCGCACTGGTGACCTGGTGCGTGGAGCCGACACAGTTGGTACCGGGCTGAGAAGGCGCTCTTCAGTGCGCCTGCGCTGCAGCATAGTCCTCGCCAAAACCTCTCCGGTATCCCTCGTTGAACTCCTCCAGTTTGCCATTCGGGCTCTGCCACTCCCCGCTGCTCAGTCGACCACCCCATGTGCCCCCCCAAAAAATCTTGGGGTTTCTGTGGCCGCGGCCCCCGGGCTCGTCGCTGTCCTTCCTGATCTTTATGCGACTCCCGCCAAGGAAGGGTCTCACATCCACTCCTAATCTCCTCCCAGGTCCAACTCACCTTCTCCTCCATGACACGCTGATTGGTCCTTGCTTGGTGGGATATTCTGTCACGGCCGTGTGGAAAGACGGACCAAGGCGCAGCGTGATTTGAGTTCCACATATTTATTTAAAGTGACACTTCTAAACAAAACAATAAACAAACACCGACCGTGAACAAACGTAGTGCTACATGCACTCACTCAAAACAATATCCCACAAAGCAGGTGGGAGAAAGGGCTTCCTAAATATGATCCCCAATGATTACCAGCTGCCTCTAATTGGGAACCATACAAATCACCAACATAGAAAACAAATGACTAGAACACCCCCCCTAGTCACACTCTGACCTAAACACCATAGATCACTAAGGGCTCTCTATGGTCAGTGCGTGACTACCCCCCCCCCCCCCCCCCCCCCCCCCCCAAAGGTGCCCCCAACCACAAAGTCCAGGGAGGCTTTCCAATGCTTCGCAAAGAAGGGCACCTATTGATAGAAGGATAAAAAAACAAAAAAAACAGGCATTGAATATCCCTTTCATCATGTTGAAGATAATTAATGACACTTTGGATGGTGTAGGAACACACCCAGTCACTACAAAGATACGGGTGTCCTTCCTAACTCAGTTGCCGGAAAGGAAGGAAAACGCTCAGGGATTTCAGCACGAGCCCAATGGTGACTTTAAAACAGTTACAGAGTTTAATGGCTGTGATAGAAGAACACTGAGGATGGATCAACTACATTGTAGTTACTCCACAATATTAACGTAATTCAGAGAGTGAAAAGAAGGAAACCTGTACAGCATAAAAAAAGATTCCAAAACATGCATCCTGTTTGCAACAAGGCACTAAAGTAATACTTAAAACAATTTGTCAAAGCAATTACATTTTTTTCCTGAATACAAAGCATTATGTTTGGGTCAAATCCAATACAGCACATTACTGAGTGCCACTCTCCATATTTTGAAGGATAGTGGTTGCTGCCTCATGTTATGGGTATGCTTGTAATCGTTAAGGACTGGGGAGTTTTTCAGGATAAAAAAGAAACGGAATGGAGCTAAGCACAGTCAAAATCCTAGAGGAAATCATTGTTCGATCTGCTTTCCACCAGACACTGGGAGATTAATTCACCTTTCAGCAGGACAATAACCCAAACACAAGCCCAAATCTACAGTTGCTTACCAAGAAGACACTGAATGCTCCTGAGTGGCCAAGGTATATTTTCAGGCAGTTTTAAGTAAAAACTGTATGGCAAGACCTGCAAATTATTGTCTGGCATTGATCAACAACCAATTTGACAGAGCTTGAAGAATTTTGAAAAGAATATGCAAATGTTGCTCAGTCCAGGTGTGGAAAGCTCTTATAAACTTACCCAGAAAGACTCAATGCTGTAATCATTCTAACATGTATTGACTCAGGGGGTTAAATACACTACATGACCAAAAGTATGTGGGCACCTGCTTGCCGAAAAATCATTCCAAAATCATGGACATTAATATGGAGTTGCCCCCCCCCCCCCCTTTGCTGCTATAATACCCTCAACTCTTCTGGGAAGGCTTTCCACTAGATGTTGGAACATTGCTGCAGGGACTTGCTTCCATTCAGCCACAAGAGCATTAGTGAGGTCAGGCACTGATGTTGGGCGATTATGCCTGGTTTGCAGTCTGCGTTCCATTTCAAGGCCAGTCAAGTTCTTCCACATTGAATTTGACAAACCATTTCTGTATGGACCTCGCTTTGTGCACGGGTTCATTGTCATGCTGAAACAGGAAAGGGCCTTCCCCAAACTGTTACCACAAAGCTGGAAGCACAGAATTGTCTCGAATATCATTGTATGCTATAGTGTTAAGATTTCCCTTAACTGGAACTAGCCCAAACCATGTAAAACAACCCCAGCCCATTATTCCTTCTCCACCAAACTTTACAGTTGGCACTATGCATTGGAGCAGGTAGAGTTCTCTTGGTATCTGCAAAACCCAGATTCGTCCGCCGGACTGCCAGATGGTAAAGAGCCGTTCATCACTCCAGAGAACGCGTTTACACTGCTCCAGAGTCCAATGGCGGCGAGCTTTACACCACTCCATACAACTCTTGGAGTGGTGTAAAACCCATTTCATGAAGCTTCAATGAACAGTTATTGTGCTGACTGTTGCTTCCAGAGGCAGTTTGGAACTGGGTAGTGACTGTTGCAACCGAGGACTGACTATTTTTACGCACTTCAGCACTCTGCGGTCCCATTCTGTGAGCTTGTGTTGCCTACCACTTCGCGGCTGAGCCGTTGTTGCTCCTAGACGTTTCCACTTCACAATAACAACACTTGACCGGGGCAGCTCGACTGCCAATGTTACTTATGGAGATTGCATGGCTGTGTGCTCAATTTTATACACCTATCATCAACGGGTGTTGCTGAAATAACCAAATCCACTCATTTGAAGGTGTGTCCACATACATTTCTGTGTATAGTGTATATGTGACCCGATTCATGAAACTAGGCGTATGTTGCAAGCCACGACTTCACAGGAGAGCCGTTTGAACATAATTATTATTTTTTTAAATCAAAATGCGTTTTTGAGCCCGAACACAGACAACTAAACGCATTATCATTTGCACTGATCTTTGCTATTATTGTTCTAGAACACACGCACACACACACACACACACACACACACACACACACACACACACACACACACACACACACACACACACACACACACACACACACACACACACACACACACACACACACACACACAGGTCTGTGTCTGCGTATCCAGCCAGTGTAATATGAATTATAAATGTAGCCTAATAAAAAGAAAGAGAGAAGGCAGGTAGAAGCAGAAGAAAATGACTGGTGTTACAGCAGTGTATTGATCAGTGTGTATCAAAGGAGGATGTGAGACACCAGATTACCTGCTAGTCTGAGCATTAGGTAGTGTGTTAGAGTGTTATAGCCCGGGGCTCATCTTCCACTGCCAGATCACTGTAAATACAACACTGACAGAGAGAGGGTGTGTGTGTGTGTGTGTGTGTGTGTGTGTGTGTGTGTGTGTGTGTGTGTGTGTGTGTGTGTGTGTGTGTGTGTGTGTGTGTGTGTGTGTGTGTGTGTGTGTGTGTGTGTGTGTGTGTGTGTGTGTGTGTGTGTTTTGCATCGCTGGATGGAAGTAAGGCAAAGGCCCATCTGTTTTTGTAATTCCCTCAAAATAAAGAAGGAAGATACAACCCACTCAGCCAGGACACCAACTGGTTCTGGGTCTGTTCTGCTCCTACAGTCTCCATAGAAATTGACCAAATTAAACCCTAATAACTGAAATAGCATTTTCTAGTTCCTGCATGTGTTGTTTGGGGTTACAGTACAAAGTCTGCTCTCCTAACCTTTGCCTGTGTGTTTGTAAACAGGAAAGCCTGTGCAGCATTAATTGCCCTCCCTGGATGGTCAGTGTGAGAGAGGTTATATTGAACTGATTCCTGATGAATGTGAATCAACCTGAGATGCATCTCTACTCGTTCTTTTTATATTGATTATTTAGATTCATAACAAACTTTTACCTTGAGATTCGGCAATCGAGCCAAGGTGGGCTGGAATAAAATAATGAAAATAAATCAAAGTCTGTTTGTGCATCGTAAAATATTTACAGGTTCCAGTTTCCTACGGCTGCAATTTAAACCGTTTGGATTCTGCAAAGCCATAAATGAATCATGGATTTATCAAGTGTTGATGTTTTAGTATTCATTTTCCCGTCCTTTTCTCTCCAGTCCTCCCACCACAATCACTGCATATGTCACTAATAGCATCATACCCATTTCTCACCATTTTAAAATGCACACACATAAATGCAAGCAGACACATCCATGACACACAGGTGACCTGGAGTTTAGCGTTCCATATTGCATCCTGACTGAGTGGCAAAAACTGTCTAAAACAATGGTTTAAACCCACAGTGAATAAAAGGGGCGACAGAGGTTATCCCAAAATGTGTATTTTAAGCAAATGGTGACTCGCTGAAAAACAAACGCATGAAAATGCAAGGCTATTCTGTTTCACAAAGAGCAAAAACCTTTATATGCTTTATAAACACACTATGCTAAACCTACTACGTGGTGGACAATATGATTTTATTCCATGTAGATAGGAGAGAAAGAGAGAGAGAGAAAGACAGGGAAACAAAATGATTGAATGGATGGGTGCACGCTTTGTGTGCTGTGTAAGGTGAGGAGTGCCATCTATTGACCGAAAGAGGAAGTGTTTCCTTTGTGTGACACAACAAAGCCCTGTTTTGACAGGGTTCATAGTGGCTAAATGTTCTCTGGCTTTGTGTGCCTTTAATGAGAAGCTACTTGCATTGTTCTCTTTTTAATTCATTTGACTGCATTTTATTTAGAGCTTTATTTTATTTGCATCTGAGGTTCATCGCTCATCTCTTTGCTACGTACTACAATTTGTTTTTAGGAATAATAGTCACATACTGTATAACCTTGAATAGTTGAAGAATGCATTATACATGAACCCGCACTTACGTTTTAATATAAAGATGATGGGTTATTAGTTGTGGCATATGAAAATGGTTTAGAATTTATAGAAGTAATTTTCAGGGGAAGTATGAATTAATATTTCGGCTGACAAACATCTTTCAAATGTGCTTTCATTTAGCCTCCTATGCGTTCATATTGTACTGCTCCCTGTTGAACTGAAGCCAACAGTTTTCATGATGTCTCTCTTTCTGTCTCTCTCTTTCTGTCTTTCTCTCTCTGTTTCTGTCTCTCCCTTTATCAGTGGAGGAGCTGTCATGTCGTGGGGAGGAGGTTTGGCGGTTGGAGGGGAGTGTGAGAGAAGGAAGACAGGCAGAGGAGAGGAGGAGGTAAGAAGGGAACACGGGGAATTAACACACTTCTTCAGGTCTCAGACAAGGTTACTCTACACGCCAGCAGTACTCATAGATTACCATCCTCTCCAAATGGGCATATTATGGACATATTGGAGAATGTGCATCTTGGCCTGCATCGTACCGTGCCGTACATGAGGTCACCAAGTTCAAAGTTCACAGGTTGACCCGTGTCTCTTCAGCATTGTGATGACATCAGCATAAATGCAGCATGACATGTCTGGTGTCTGTCTATGGTTGTGGTCTAGATCTCTGCCAGTATGGTGACCTCATCACATTAATGCAGAATCCTCCCCCCACCCTCTCTCTGTCCCCGTCTCTCTCACCCCTTCTCGCTCTCTCTCCCCTTCTCTCTCCCTCTCTCACCCCTTCTCTCTCCCTTTCTCTCGCTCTCTCCCTTTCTCTCTCTACTCTCTCTCTCCCCCTCTTCCGTGCTCTCTTTCTCTCCCTCTTCTCCCTCTCTCTCCCTTTCTCTCTCTCTCTCCCTTACTCTCTCTACTCTCTCTCTCTCCCTCTTCTCCCTCTCTCTAAATTGTTAACATCCATATGGGCCAATAGCTAAGAGGAGTCAGTCTGTATGAGAAAAGCGCTCCCAAATGGTCATTATTCAACTAAACATGAACATGATGCTAAATGGATTTCAGCTGTTTCTGGGAAGTTCCCCATCCCATCCTCCCCTCTCTTCCCCTGATTCCCCCAGTATCCCCTCTATCCTCTTCTCCACCCCTCTCTCTTCCATCTTTTTTATTGTGAACTGAGAAAACTGTCTTTGAGTTCTATAGCCAATTGTTAACACAAATATGTACAGCACTCCTGAATATACTTATAACATTGGAATTGGTGCGTATTGAGACCGTACTTTTGGATGTGTATATAGCCTGTATATTTAGGTTTGCTATAGGATCTGTATATTTACTCGTCCTATATATTGTGTGTATATTTAGCTTGTTGTGTTGTGCCCAGTCGGTCTGCCAGTGGGGTCCATGGGGGCTGCGCTGGGGCTGCCTGCGCTGGGGCTGCCTGCGCTGGGGCTGCTCTGGGGACGGGGTTGGTCGGGAGCTTGAGGAAATGCTCATAATTTGTCGTATTGATCGAGTAACCACGGCAGCCAGTCTCTATTGAGGCAGAGCAGAAATAGAGCCCCTATCGATCACATTCAGATTCCCCCTGTTCTTACTGACACTATTCGGCCTAGTTCCAAATCAGTCCCTAGGCACTTCCCTGTGTCCTAGCCCCTTCCCTAAGCCCCCTACTACTGTGATGTGTGTGTGTGTGTGTGTGTGTGTGTGTGTGTGTGTGTGTGTGTGTGTGTGTGTGTGTGTGTGTGTGTGTGTGTGTGTGTGTGTGTGTGTGTGTGTGTGTGTGTGTGTGTGTGTGTGTGTGTGTGTGTGTGTGTGTGTGTGTGTGTGTGTTGCAGGCTGACAGTGGAGAGGCTGGAGAGGCAGTCTGCAGAGCTGAGACTGGCCCTACAGCAGGCCATGGAGAACACACTCAACACACAGAGAGACAACCACACAACACAGGAACAAGTAAACACACACACCTCAACTTATATCCTTCTCTCTCTCCCTACTTCTGAATAGTCCTGTGAATTGATTGGCAGAGCATGGATTGTTTTATAAAACTAGAAAGGTACTTTGGAAGGGGCTAGGACACTGGGAAGGGGCTAGGACACTGGGAAGGGGCTAGGACACGGGGAAGGGGCTAGGACACACGGGGAAGGGGCAAGGACACACGGGGAAGGGGCAAGGACACACGGGGAAGGGGCTAGGACACAGGGAAGGGGCTAGTACACAGGGAAAGGGGAAAGGGCTAGGACACGGGGAAGGGGCTAGGACACACGGGGAAGGGGCTAGGACACATGGGGAAGGGACTAGGACACAGGGAAGGGGCTAGGACACAGGGAACGGGCTAGGAACTGATTTTGAGTGTTAGACACACTCTTTCTCTCTCTGATCAAATCAAACTTTATTTGTCACATGCATCGAATACAACAAGTGTGGACCTTACCGTGAAATGCTTACTTACAAGCCCTTAACCAACAGTGCAGTTCAAGAGTTAATCAAATATTTACCAAGTAGACTAAAATAAAAAGTAATAATAAAAAGTAACACAATAAGAATAACAATAACGAGGCTATATACAGGGAGCACTGGTAACGAGTCAGTGTGCGGGGGTACAGGTTAGTTGAGGTAATTTGTACACGTAGGGGGGGTGAAGTGATTGCATAGATAATAAGCAGCGAGTAGCAGCGGCTTTCCTCTGACACCGCCTATTATATAGGTCCTGGATGGTGATGTACTGGGCAAGTGATGTACTGGGCAATTCGCACTACCCTCTGTAGCGCCTTACGGTCAGATGCCGAGCAGCTGCCATACCACGCGGTGATGCAACCGGTCAGGATGCTCTCGATGGTGCAGCTGTAGAACCTTTTGAGGATCTGGGGGCCCGTGCCAAATGTTTTCTGTCTCCTGAGAGGGAAAAGGTTTTGTCCTCTTCACGACTGTCTTGGTATGTTTGGACCATGATAGTTCGTTGGTGATGGGGACACCAAGGAACTTGAAACTCCCGCTCTAATACAGCTCCGTCGATGTTAACGGGGGCCTGTTCGGCCCGCCTTTTCCTGTAGTCCACGATCAGCTCCTTTGTCTTGATCACATTGAGGGAGAGGTTGTTGTCCTGGCACCACACAGTAAGGTCTCTGACCTCCTCCCTATAGGTCATCTCATCGTTGTCGGTGATCAGGCCTACCACTGTGTGTCGTCAGCAAACTTAATGATGGTGTTGGAGTCGTGTTTGGCCACTCAGTTGTGGGTGAACAGGGAATAGAGAAGGGGACTAAGTACACACCCCTAAGAGGCCCCAGTGTTGAGGATCAGCGTGGCAGACGTGTTGTTGCCCACTCTTACCACCTGGGGGCGGCCCATCAGGATGTTCAGGATCCATTTGCAGAGGGAGGTGTTTAATCCCAGGGTCCTTAGCTTAATGATGAGCTTCGTGGGCACTATGGTGTACACTAAGCTGTAGTCAATGAACAGCACTTCATGGCTACTGACGTGAGTGCCACGGGGCGGTAATCATTTAGACAGGTTACCTTCGCTTCGTTGGGCACAGGGACTATGGTGTCTGCTTGAAACATGTAGGTATTACAGACTCGGTCAGGGAGAGGTTGAAAATATCAGTGAAGACACTTGACAGTTGGTCCGCGCATGCTTTGAGTACACGTCCTGGTAATCCGTCTGGCCCAGCGGCTTTGTGAATGTTGACCTGTTTAAAGGTTTTGTTCACATCGGCTACCGAGAGCGTTATCACACAGTCATCCAGAACAGCTGGTGCTCTCGTGCATGCTTCAGTGTTGCTTGCCTCGAAGCGAGCTTAAAAGGCATTTAGCTCGTCTGGCAGGCTTGCGTCACTGGGCAGCTCGCGTCTGGGTTTCCCTTTGTAGCCCATAATAGTTTTCAAGCCCTGCCACATCCGACGAGTGTCAGAGCCGGTGTAGTAGGATTCAATCTTAATCCTGTATTGATGCTTTGCTTGTTTGATGGTTCATCTGAGGGCATAGGGATTTCTTATAAGCGTCCGGATTAGTCTTCCGCTCCTTTAAAGCAGCAGCTCTAGCATTTAGCTCGATGCGGATGTTGCCTGTAATCCATGGGTTCTGGTTGGGATATGTACGTACAGTCAATCTGGGGACGGTGTCGTTGATGCACTTATTGATGAATCCGATGACTTTTTTCTCTTGTTGCACATGTGACATGCTGGTAAAAATGTGGTAAAACTGATTTAAGTTTGCCTGCATTAAAGTCCCTGGCCACTAGGAGCGCCGCCTCTGGGTGTGAATTTTCTTCTTTGCTTATGGCCTTATAGAGTTGATTGAGAGAGGTCTTAGTGCCAGCTTTGTTCTGTGGTGGTAAATAGACGGCTATGAATAATATAGATGAGAACTCTCTTGGTAGATAGTGTGGTCTACAGCTTATCATAAGGTACTCTACCTCAGGCGAGCTAAACCTCAAGTCTTCTTTAATATTAGACATTGCGCACCATCTGTTATTGATAAATAGACACACACCCCCACCCCTCGTCGTACCAGAGGTAGCGTCTCTGTTCTGCCGGTGCATGGAAAATCCCGATAGCTCTATATTGTCCGTATTGTTGTTCAGCGACGTCTCGGTGAAACATAAGATGTTACAGTTTTTAATGTCCCGTTGGTAGGATAATCTTAATCGTAGGTCATCAATTTTCTTTTCCAATGATTGCACGTTAGCAAGAAGAACGGATGGCAGTGGGAGTTTATTAGCTCGTCTACGGATTCTCAGAAGGCTGCCCCATCTGCAGCCCCTTTTCCTGCGTCTTTTCTTCACGCAAAAGGCAGGGATCTGGGCCTGTTCCAGTGAAAGCAGGATATCCTTCTCGTCGGACTTGTTAAAGGAAAAAGTTTCTGTCTTCCAGTTCTCATCCTCCTGTCAGTGTAAAGTTGGAATGTTGAATCATTCATTCTGTAGGCTAAATTATGTACCACACAGCTCAGTGCTAGATGTTGTTTTTTTTTCAATGTATTGAACTAAAGTGTTTTTAAAAGCCAAAGCTGTACACGCACTGTACACGCACACGCACATCAATGGTTGTGTGTCTCTGCATGGGTCCAGTTCCAATCAAAGCCCTGAGGTGTTCAGTGAAGATGTTTCTGCAGCCATCTTCAAACACATCCCCATAACTGATTAGACCGGTCACACTGACACAGAGCTGATCAGAGTCATTCATGCTGTTTTTGACAGCATTAGTGATGGCTTTGTGACACACACACACACACACGTGTGCGTACGTGTGTGTGTGTGTGTGTGTGTGTGTGTGTGTGTGTGTGTGTGTGTGTGTGTGTGTGTGTGTGTGTGTGTGCGTACGTGTGTGTGTGTGTGTGTGTGTGTGTGTGTGTGTGTGTGTGTGTGTGTGTGTGTGTGTGTGTGTGTGTGTGTGTGTGTGTGTGTGTGTGTGTGTGTTTAAGTGTTTTAATGAGAGTCTAAAGTGAACTTTTCGCTAGTTAGCGTTAGCCGCTCGTTAGTGTGTCAAACTTTTATCTCCTCCGCCTCCAGTAGGCCAGTATAAATATGGCCTGCTCTGATGTCACAGATGTTGTGTTTACTGTAAATATCAGTTCGCCATCTGAAAAGTTTAGGTCCAATTTTTATTGAGTAATTAAGTCAATGAGAGAAAGTGCAGATTGAACCAAATGTTGTTGTTTGTATTGCTCAATAGGCAATATAGAGGATCGTATGACAGAGGATTCTGAAAAAGCTTGTGTTGTCATCGGTGTGTGTGAGTGTGTGCATGTGTTTGTGTGCGTGCATGCGTGTGTTCTTGCGTTTATATGTGTCCACTGTCCAGGTGATGGATCCTTCTGGTTAAGCCTGATGAGGTGTTCTGATGAATCAGGATGAAATGGTGTCTGAAACGGCCTCATCTGCTGCCCAGACCCCTTCAGATATATTACCTGATGGACAACCAGACCCCTTCAGATATATTACCTGATGGACAACCAGACCCCTTCAGATATATTACCTGATGGACAACCAGACCCCTTCAGATATATTACCTGATGGACAACCAGAACTCTTCAGATATGTTACCTGATGGACAACCAGAACTCTTCAGATATATTACCTGATGGACAACCAGAACTCTTCAGATATATTACCTGATGGACAACCAGAACTCTTCAGACATGTTACCTGATGGACAACCAGAACTCTTCAGATATATTACCTGATGGACAACCAGAACTCTTCAGACATGTTACCTGATGGACAACCAGAACTCTTCAGACATGTTACCTGATGGACAACCAGAACTCTTCAGATATATTACCTGATGGACAACCAGAACTCTTCAGACATGTTACCTGATGGACAACCAGAACTCTTCAGATATATTACCTGATGGACAAACAGAACTCTTCAGATATATTACCTGATGGACAACCAGAACTCTTCAGACATGTTACCTGATGGACAACCATAAGTGGCACTGAGTGGCGATAAATTGTTTTAGAATTACTTCTGCAAGATGACCATTTCTTTGCCAGAAAATCAGTTATTTGGTGCGCGTGTGTGCATGTTAGCTCGTGTGTGTGTGCGTGTGTTCATGTGTTGTATACAGTAGTATTTATCTTAGTCTTACATAGATCTGTCACAGACAGATGGCCTTGCTAAAGCCCTGCAGTAGAAACAGTAGTTAGAGGGTTAAAGGATGCTATCTGGTGTAATGAGAGAACCTCTAGTGTGTACTGAAACAGATCGGCCTTGTTTAGTGTGTGTGTGTGTGTGTGTGTGTGGCCTCTCCTTCTATCTCCATCCCACACAGCTCATTAAGCAGGAATCCTGTGCTTCATTTGAGAGAGGTGACGGTTGGACAGGCAAACTGGCCACTGTCTGACACATACACACGTATGGGTATCTCACTCTGATCATAGGAAATTGAGACCTGGACACTATCTCTTTGGGGGGAAAAGGATGTGTAAAAGGCGCGTGTTCCTCCCTATTTGAAGGTATTTGACCCAGGATTGATCTGTGCTAGCATGGACAGATTCTAATTTCACCACCCCTATCTTTTCACTAACCCCTCCCTCTGACCCTGGCCCTGTTTACACACCATCAGTGTTGGCGCTGGAGCGTCTTCTAGAAAGGCACAGTTGAGGCGGGACTGTTGAGGCGGGACTGTTGAGGCGGGACTGTTGAGGCGGGACTGTTGAGGCGAGACTGTTGAGGCGGGACTGTTGAGGCGGGACTGTTGAGGCGAGACTGTTGAGGCGGAACCTAACTAACATATACTGTATGTCCGAGACAAAACCTTGAAGAAAAGTTCAAAACAAACCATCCAACTATTGATGTTATAATTTATAGGGCTTTTTCTCAGGACTGTGCGGCTGTTTCCTGTGCCAGCCCAGCTCAATCAGCGAGTTCTCTTTTTCTGGCTTTGCGAAACATTCTGATGAGGCTATGTGTCAGAGCAGACGTAATGAAGAAAGCCATCAGAGTCATTAATATGGCTTATCTGATCTGCTGTGGCTCACTGGCCAACCTAATGTAGGGACATGTCATCAGCATTAAGCAGAGGAGGACTCATATGCACGCACACACACACACACACACACACACACACACACACACACACACACACACACACACACACACACACACACACACACACACACACACACACACACACACACACACACACACACACACACACACACACACACACACACACACACACACACACACACACACACACACACACACACACACACACACACACACACACACACACACTCATCATGATCATTACCATTAAGTAATCAGCTCAGAGTGAGACATACTCAGGAATTCAACCCTACACACACATACACACACACACACACACACACACACCAGATATATAATTCAGATCTCTTAGTGATGAGTATACATATTTAACTGATGTCAGCTCTGCTGGGGGGTTTTAATTGGAGAGAAAGTTTTTATAAAATTAATGTTTTATAAAAATGTGTTTAACAATAAATATCTTCATTAATTTGATGAAGGTATCTGCTAAAATGAGCTGAGTGGTTTAAGGCTAATGGATGAAGGGTCCTCTAATGGATGAAGGGTGTTGTTCTATCCACAGGACAGGGTTTAGGGGTTGATTATCTCTGGTGTTGTTCTAACCACAGGACAGGGTTTAGGGGTTGATTATCTCTGGTGTTGTTCTATCCACAGGACAGGGTTTAGGGGTTGATTATCTCTGGTGTTGTTCTATCCACAGGACAGGGTTTAGGGGTTGATTATCTCTGGTGTTGTTCTATCCACAGGACAGGGTTTAGGGGTTGATTATCTCTGGTGTTGTTCTAACCACAGGACAGGGTTTAGGGGTTGATTATCTCTGGTGTTGTTCTATCCACAGGACAGGGTTTAGGGGTTGATTATCTCTGGTGTTGTTCTATCCACAGGACAGGGTTTAGGGGTTGATTATCTCTGGTGTTGTTCTAACCACAGGACAGGGTTTAGGGGTTGATTATCTCTGGTGTTGTTCTATCCACAGGACAGGGTTTAGGGGTTGATTATCTCTGGTGTTGTTCTAACCACAGGACAGGGTTTAGGGGTTGATTATCTCTGGTGTTGTTCTAACCACAGGACAGGGTTTAGGGGTTGATTATCTCTGGTGTTGTTCTATCCACAGGACAGGGTTTAGGGGTTGATTATCTCTGGTGTTGTTCTATCCACAGGACAGGGTTCAGGGGTTGATTATCTCTGGTGTTGTTCTATCCACAGGACAGGGTTTAGGGGTTGATTATCTCTGCAACAAAGGCTCTATTGGCATGGGATAGCTTGTTTTATTTGTGGTGGATGAGGTGAGTTTCTTTGATCACCAGGTTGAAAAGTGTTATATAAATCCAAGCCATTGATGTTGGTTGTGTCACTGGGCCTGTCCGAATACCCGTACTTGCGCTCTAAATAATACTCTGATTGGGCATGCAAAAAGATAAACTTTAGTAGTGTGTGAAATTGAAAAATGTTTGTATGCTTTAAATGCCAGGATCATACTCATTTTGGTTTTTAATCCAGTACGAATTTGCAGCATGCTATTGTGGAAGAGTAGCATCTGTTAAGACCCAGGTGTGTTTGTCAACAGCTGCTGATCATAGAAAGGGATGGGCTGTACCACAATGAACGGATGTCGGGAAAAGCACCCGATTAAGCATTAGTTGACTTATTCTCCGTGTGAACCCTTGTAGTATGTTGATATTTGTTGCTTACTGCTAACAATTATACTAAATAATAGGTTCTAAATAGTATGCGGTACGATTAGTACACAGTATGTAACCTAGTTTTAGTAAGTAGTAGGCAAGACAGACTACGTACTGTAGGCCCGTCGCACATAATCTCCATTGACATGGTTGGTGTGAACAGTTAGTCCCTCCCCCAGCCTAGGAACCATAATTTAAAACATCTGAAACATAATACATAATGTAGCAAATACAGTTGTTAAATATACTTTAGTTCACCTACATGTGGTGTCTACTCTGATCCAGCTAAGGCCTTTAAGCAACCTTCATATTTCAAATGGTTCTTCTCCTGATTTTAGACTTTTAGAGTTAATGTGTGGATTCCTCTCCTACCCAACCACCTACTCAGTGAGTATGTTTACATGCAGACCAATAATTGTATATTAAACTGATTATGGCAGTAGGCTGAGTATGGTAATAGTCATGTAAACACTTTACTCTGCTTAACTTAATCAGCAAAAGGTCAAAATCAACGTAAGTATACGCTGATTAAAACATCTGGTTTTCTGAGCACTCTTTCAATTTATTAATTGTAGAAATAGTTCTCACATACAAACTTTATATGTCCGAAATCAGAATCAAATAGGCTTCGCAAAAATAACGTTCGCTGTTGGTAGAACGTTTATTTTGATTGCCGATTTTCTGCATTTATTGAAGTCCCATCAGTAGTCTGATTTCAGATGTGTCCATGCAAAAAGGATTATAAGGAAACCGTTCTTCTTGCTAAGCATGTAAACGTTTTAAACAAACTATTATATTAGTCTGACTATCCACAAGAATCGTATTATTGTGTGCATGTAACCGTACTCGGTGTGAGGATTTACCAAAACACCTCTCTCAAGGCCCACCTTTCACAACACATTCTATTTTTTTTGTGTGTGTGTGTGATTTTTTGTGTCTTTTTTCCCCGATGAGACCACCATCACCGCCAATACCCCCCTGAAAAAATGTGAGTAGAAAAAAACAATCTAAATGTTAAACAGGTTCCCATCTCGTGTGCGTTCACCCCCCCTCCACCTCTCTCTCCTTTCTCTTCCCTCCTATTTTCCCCCTCTCCCCCTCTCTCTCTCTCTCTCTCTCTCTCGTTCTTCATTATCCTCCCCTGACACCAGTGGAAACAAAGGATCCGTGTGTAATTTAGTCTTAATCATAACACCGTCCCTTCACAGCCATCCAGCCAGTCAGAGCGAGACCGCACACATCAGCCAGCCAGGAAAGAGATGTTCATGTGAAACCAGTCTCTTTATGACTGGTAGGTAATTACTGTCATTAGAACACTCCAGAGTGTGTGTGGACGTGCTGTATAATTGATGGTGAATTAATGTGTGGCAGGCAGTGGATATGAGGGATCCTTCAGCGCTCAGAGAGCGGGGTCTGCTGTCATGCCTGGGGGTCTTGGTGCTGCAGTGTATGTATTAGAAACACAGAACCCCAAACAGGCTCTGCCAGAGTGAGGGGGGGGGCAAAATTTCTCTGCCCAAAATCCGTTTTTGTATGGGGGGCAATGAGAGAGTGTCGAATTGAGTCAAGCTAAACATGAATTGCTATTTTGATATGTGAGGCTTATATGATCTAATAGAAGATTGGTAATGCTTAGGTTGTTACCAATGTACTGATATATAAGTGTGATGCACGTGACATCCCGGCAACTTGGAGAAAAAACACTTTATATTGGAGTTGTCCCTGTTGAAATTTGAAAAGGTCGATGCATATTCATGAGGCTAACATATCATCTCACTCTCCATTGAATACAGACAGTTGACATCAACACCCCTCATCAAATATTCAAAAAAGTTTTCAAATAACGAGATGTATCCACCAATGCAAAGAGAGGAGTAGGCGGGTGCTTAACAGCCCGCTGTTCCGCTCTGTGGACGACAAATCCCGGAAACACTTTACTTGACACCCAGCGTCATAACATGTTATGGTCATAACCATGTCATAACTGACATAACTTGTAATAACCTGTCATAATATGGTCAGAACATTGTCGTGACCCATATATATACACCTGTTGTGACATATCTTGCATTATTTTATGGATGGTTATGACACCTACATAAGAGTGTCAACCCTGCCAAGAAGTTTCCTTTCGTTTAAAAGTTTGTTTCTTAAGTCCTTTGTTGTAGACCACAAAACAGTGTATATATATGTGACAGTGTATATATGTGACAGTGTATATATGTATATGACAGTGTATATATGTGACAAAAATTACAGACCTCTACATGCTTTGTAAGTAGGAAAACCTGCAAAATCGGCAGTGTATCAAATACTTGTTCTCCCCACTGTATCTCTTAACACCATCCATTTTGGATTTCTATTTGCCATATATTTTTCAACTGTGCTGTGATGCTTCACAAAAGTACTGAACCGTTCTATTCTCATAGCTTCTACAGATTGTAAATTAAAGATAAATATTTTTGTTAAAATAATTATTATATTATTGATTGATTGACTATGACTTTTCAAATCACCCAGTATTGCTATCTGCAGCGTTAGTTCTAGGCAAATGTTGCAATTCTTCAGCCATTCCTGGCCCTGTGACCAAAAACGAGCTACATATAGACAGTACCAAAATAAATGATCTAATGACTGCCTCCTCACAGCAAAATCTGCAGAGCTGGGAAGATTGTATCCCCCATATATATAACATTCTATTGGTTGCAAGAATTTTGTGTGGTAATATAAATTGAAAAAATCTAAGTTTTGAATCCGCCGTTGTTTTGTGTGTCAATTCATTAACCATGTGCCATGGAATGGGTACATCGAAAATCTGTTCCCAACTATTTTGCAATTGATATGGCACAGCTGTATTTTTTTTGGCCCTTACATGAAATTGGGAAATGTTTTTATTTATCACACTTTTCTTTAACCATTTATGTTCTTTAATACAGGGCCGATAGACAAGTTCCTTACTTTTTCCCCTTCTACTTGCCTCTTCCATTTTTGTGGTAATGCTGCAATTAGTTGGTTGTAATTTGGGGTAGAGAAGACATTTCTATATGTTTGTTTGCTGCATGTGTGACATAACTCCACCAGTCCTATTTATGTTATCATTCACTAAAATTATACCTTTTTTTAACATTTCATCGAAAAAATTATTAGTTTATTTGAGTTTAACCACAATATTTGTTGTATTATTTGTTCTGTCTTTTCAGGTGGATTAAACTGAAAAATTGTTGTTAGGGCGGAGACACAAGCATCGGGTCATTGTATCCATATCTCTGGTTCTGTTAGGGAAGGACAGTGCTGTACACACACAGACACGAAAGAAGGAGAGGATTTGTAAATAAACTGTTGCATAACATGTTTAAAAAATGATTTAAGAGAGAAAAACAGGGAACATGCTTTAAAGCAGAGCAAAACAGGGAGGTGCTAGCTAAGATTGTTCAACATCAGACATTTTGTTCGTGTTGCCTACATGAACACAACCTTGACATTGCTTATCTCGCCCTCCTTCCACAGGTGAAGACATTGGAGGAGGAGAACAACTCATTGACCAATCAGGTGAGGACTTTGGAGGAGAAGTACAGCTCGTTGACCACTCAGCTGCTGAGGTCACAGAGCCGGGGCCAAGACAACGTCCAGCGGCTAGCCAATCAGGAGGAGCGTCTGGTCGTACTGAGGACAGAGTCAGAGACGCTACAGGAGAAATACAGCAGCAAGGTGCAGGAGGTGAGACAACATTCACCATTTCATTTAACATATTTACTCTATTTAATAATACTGTCCTTCATTGGTGTTGGACGAGGTGAGCTTCCCCCTTTGGATGTCTAGAAATAGCGCTATTTAAGCCCAATCAATTATTTGTATAATTAATGATATATTACACATACATTATTCACTACTTACTGTATGATAATGACATGACAAGCATCAGGATGCAGCAGTTAGAATTGTCATCACTTGATGTTGCTGATACTAAAATATCAACAATACAAGAGAGCGTCATCTGGCTTTTGGAATGCTTATTTATTGGTTAGGGAGGAACATTGGGGTGTTTAACCCCAGAACGGTTCACATCAGAAAGTTTAGTTCATTACAGCATTACATCATGGTGCTGTATTCACACAGGGAAGAGCAGGAAGCCACTGAAGGTGTTGTGGTTATTATTATTATTATCCCAGAGTCCACGGCCTGCAGGGAGACGCATGCAGACCACACAACCCTCATCCAGCTCTAGAGACAAAGCATTAGATATGTACTCATAAAACTGATCATTGGTGTCATTATTAAACATCCGTCTCGTCATTGTGGGAGAGGTAAACAGCCATGGCTTTCCCAGTGCGGTTTTCAAAGGCGGTGAATCTGAAGTAGTAGACTTCTCTCACTGGTGCTGTGAAGATGCCTGCATCAGAGGAGAAGCAGAGAGAGATCATCACTGTCCATCTCTCATAGACACTGCTAGTAATACTGGACTGTAGCTGGATCCAGTGTGTGTTGGATTAGTGTGGTCAGTACCTGTAGTTGGGTTGTAGGCCCTGCCAGTGTTGGTGAAGACTTTACTGTAGATCAGTGTGGTGTCATTTTTGAAGGGTCCCACCCCTCCTGAATGAGTCAAAGCAGCAGAGAAGGCCACTTTTGTCTATGAACACAGGAAGAAAACACAAGAGTCTAAGGATTCAGTCTCACACGGTATACTTGTTTAATTGATATTCATTTTGATTTGTTCTGTAGTACCAAACTATTATTGTAGTGTGTAGCTGTAAGAATATGATGAGAACTTAGTGCCTTCAGGAATATACATACCCCTTCACTTATTCCACATTTTGTTGTTACAGCCTGATTAAATATATTATATGTTCTAATCCATCTACACACAATACCCCATAATGACAAACGTAAAACATGTTTTTAGAAAATTTAGCAAATGTATTGAAAATTAAACTAGGAAATATCTCATTTACGTAAGTATTCACACCCCTGAGTCAATACATGTTAGAATCGCCTTTGGCAGCGATTACAGCTCTGAGTCTTTCTGGGTAAGCCTCTAAGAGCTTTGCACACATGGATTGTACAATATTAGCACATTATAATTTTTTTAATTCTTCAAGCTCTGTCAAAATGGTTGTTGATCATTGCTAGACAGCCATTTTCAAGTCTTGCCATAGATTTTCAAGACAGTTTAAGTCACAAAACTGTAACTAGGCGACTCAGGAACATTCAATGTTGTCTTGGTAAGCAACTCCAGTGTATATTTGGCTTTGTGTTTTAGGTTATTGTCCTGCTGAAAGGTGAATGTGTCTCCCAGTGTCTGTTGGACAGCAGACTGAACCAGGTTTTCCTCTAGGATTTTGCCTGTGCTTCGCGCTATTCCTTTTCTTTCTATCCTAAAAAACTCCCTAGTCCTTGCCGATGACAAGCATACCCATAACATGATGCAGCCAGCACCGTGCTTGAAAATATGAAGAGTGGTACTCAGTGATGTGTTGGAGTTGCCCCGAACATAACGCTTTGTATTCATCACATGAAGTACATTTCTTTGCCACATATTTTTTGTTTTACTTTTGTGCTTTATTGCTAACAGGGTGCATGTTTTGGACTAGTTTTATTCTGTACAGGCTTCCTTCTTTTCACTCTGTCATTTAGGTTAGTATTGTGGTGTAACTACAATGTTGTTGAACCATCCTCGGTGTTCTCCTATCACAGCCATTAAACTCTAACTGTTATTAAACTCTAAATCCCTGAGCGGTGTCCTTCTTATCTGACAACTGAGTTGGGAAGGACGGCTGTATCTTTTTGTAGTGACTGGGTGTATTGATACACCATCCAAAGTGTCATTAATAACTTCACCATGCTCAAAGGGATATTCAATGTCTGTTCTTTTTACCCATTTACCAATAGGTGCTCTTCTGTGCGAGGCATTGGAAAACCTCCCTGGTCTTTGTGGTTGAATCTGTGTTTGAATTGTATGTGTGTGGTACAGAGATGCGGTAGTCATTCAAAAATCATGTTAAACACTGTTATTGCACACAGAGTGAGTACATGAAACTTATTATGTGACTTGTTAAGCACATTTTTACTCCTGAACTTATATAGACTTGCCTTGACAAAGGGGTTGAATACTTATTGACTCAAGATATTTCAGCTTTCATTTTTTTTAAATTAATGAGTATTTTAACAAATGAACATAATACCACTTTGACGTTATGGGGTATTCTGTGTAGGCCAGTATTACAATCTCTCAATTTAATCACTTTTAAATTCAGGCTGTAACGCAACAAAATGTGGAAAAGTCAAGGGGTGTGAATACTTTCTGAAGGCACTGTATGATGTGTAAGAGATTGTATTATGGTTCTAATCTATTCCATTGATTCTACTTGTCACAGAGTATGTGTGGCCTGTCATGCTGGCCATGTGTGTACTTTGTGTCATTTTCAGATCAAACTGCACCCAGATTCATTTTGTTCTGTTATTTAGTGTTGACTTTAACTAACCACATAAGATCTGGAATAAACCATGTAGTCTGACAATAAATGAAAGATGAACAAATCCTAAAGAATTTAGAGATCCCACTATAAAGTTTGTGTACACAGATTTTCAGTGTGAAACTTGTTTTGTAAAGTTCATATCTTTTTTTTACCTGCATTCTCTGTCTTCAGTTCCTCCACCTCTGTCACGTTGTATAAATGATTGGAAACAGCCGCAGGAATACGTAATGGGGGGTTTTAATACTCCACCCAAAATACAACATGCTATGAAAAGGCACGGGGACGAAGCCCAAAACAAACACTGATTCAAAAACACAGGGATGTAACCTAAACAAAAGAGCGAGGTCAAACCTCGAATAAATACACGGGTCGAGACCCGCAATAACAAGTGCACAACAATACACGGGACGAGACCCGTAATAACGAGTACACAATGCACGCAAGCACAAAAGCTGAAACTACAAAGCACAAGTACTCACAAGACCAACGGACATGGGAACAATAACCCACCAGGACACTGGTGAACAGAGGGCACATATATACAATTACTAATCAGGGGGAATGGGAACCAGGTGTGCGTAATGAAACAGTTCAGTGACGCCTAGAGGCCGGTGACGTAGACCTCCGGAGCTGGTGCGCGGAATGGGCAGCGGTACCAGGGGAATCCGTGACAACAACCTTCTCACTGGCTGTCACTCTCGCCCCCATGGCTGACAGTTCAGCTGCTTGTCCTGGAATTATCTGTACATCTTTTACTGTACTGACTTCACAATGAACCAAACAAATGTTAATGTCTGTACATAGTGGTGCTTTACCTGTATTGTCTTTCTCCAGCTCCTCCACCTTGTTCTTCTGGAGCTGCAGTTCAGTAGTGGTGATGCTCAGCTCCTCTCTAAGAGCCGTCACCTCCTTCTCACTGGCTGGCACTCTGGCCCTCATGACTGACAGTTCAGCCGCTTGTCCTGGAATATGGGAACAAAATCTGTTAATATTTTAATGTTCTTACATAATTATCTTACATAATTCATACATATCTATCTGTTCATTACCTGCGTTCTGTTCCTCTACCTTAAACTTGGTGAGCCTAAGCTCAAATCGTGGCTCTTCTACCATGTCCTCACTGTCCTTCAGTCTGGACTCAATGTTATTCAGTTCAATCTTGGTGACAGTCAACTCCACTCTCTTTTCCACCACCATGTCTCTGAGCTCCTTCAGCTCAGTCAGGATGTCAGGGGTGGTGTTGGTCTGACCGCTCGTCTGTTTGTGTGTCGTCTCTGTTGCTTCAGTCCCTTGGCTCTCAATCGGAACCTCTCTCACCTTTCTCTCTCTCCCTTCCCTGTGAGCCTGTCGAGTGATGTCATCCTGTCTGACCCCTCCACTCTCTCCCTGACTCCATGCTCCAGACAGACAGACCAGCAGAGCTACAGCACCACTTATTCTGAAATGATACATCTTTTAGACATGATGTATTCTATAGGCGCAATCCCCTTCCTTATGTACATGCACAACGTAGTGAGCCAATGCATGAGAATGTAACATGTGTTACTGACATAAGTTGTACAACTAAAGCCAGATATTCTGATAAGGTGAAACACTGGGTGAGCTGACCTCAAGGACATTTCAATGTGACACTGTGAAAGGCTGAGAACTCAACCTGTTATTCAGTTGAAGCTCTGTCTTTTTCTCCGTCAAGTCAGTACTGGTGCTGTGAAGCTGTGTTTTTGTTTGAAACTCAACCAAGATCTTTAATTAGACCCTTAAAAGTTTAGGAAATTCGATCAACAATCCGACCGTTGATTTCTTAACAGATTCCCATTTGAGTTGTCTGTGGGGTGTCATGTTTAAGGGTCATATCTCTGTAAGGGTTAGAATTACGTTTAGAGTTAGGGTTAGGAGCTAGGGTTAGGTTTAGGGTTAGGATTAAGGTTAGGTTTTTGGGCTAAGGTTAGGGTAAGAGTACAGGTTATGTTAGGGGTTAGGGAAAATAGGATTTTGAATGGGACTGAATTGTTTGTCCCCACAAGGTTAGCTGTACAAGGCTGTGTGTGTGTGTTATAGCTGGACACACTGCGGTTGGAGGTGGAGGGGGCGTACTCTGACAACACACACCTCCGCCAGGGGAGCCAGGTGGTCATGGCCAACGTCAACCGCTGGGTCAAAGAGCAGAGGTGGGTAGGACGTCAACACACGCAGATACATAGCAGGAAACACCCACACACACTCTCTGATTGCCAGGCCAGTGTATGATGTATCTCTCTCTGTGTGTGTGTCAGGGTTGCCAGTGAGAGTCTAGCTGCTAAGATCAGAGGTCAGAACAAGGTGCTGCTCATCATCAGTGAGGAGAAACAGTGAGTACATCATTCACATACTGTATACTGAGTACCGTACTTATCATTATACTGTCTATCTTACCGTTATATACACTACCGGTCAAAGGTTTTACAGCACCTACCCATTCAAGGGTTTTTCTTTATTTTTACTATTTTAAACATTGTAAAATAATAGTGAAGACATCAAAACTATGAAATAACACATATGGAATCATGTAGTAACCAAAAAAGTGTTAAACAAATCCAAATATATTTTATATTTGAGATTCTTCAAAGTAGCCACCCCTTGCCTTGATGACAGCTTTGCACACTCTTGGGTTTCTCTCAACCAGCTTCATAAGGTAGTGACCTGGATTGCATTTCAATGAACAGGTGTGCCTTGTTAATTTGTGGAATTTCTTTCCTTCTTAATGCATTTGAGCCAATCAGTTGTGTTGTAACAAGGTAGGGGCGGTATTCAGAAGATAGCCCTATTTGTGAAAATACCAAGTCCATATTATGGCAAGAACAGCTCAAATAAGCAAGGAGAAAGGACAGTCCATCATTACTTTAAGTCATGAAGGTCAGTCAATACGGAACATTTCAAGAACTTTGAAAGTTTCTTCAAGTGCAGTCGCAAAAACCATCAAGCGCTACGATGAAACTGGCTCTCATGAGGACCGCCACGGGAATGGAAGACCCAGAGTTACCTCTTCTGCAGAAGATAACTTCATTAGAGTTACCAGCCTCAGATTGCAGCCCAAATAAATGCTTCAAGTAACCGACACATTTCAACATCAACTGTTCAGAGGAGACTGTGTGAATCAGGCCTTCATGGTCAAATTGCTGAAAAGAAACCACTACTGAAGGACACCAATAAGAAGAAAAGACTTGCTTGGGCCAAGAAACATGTGCAATGGACATTAGACCGGTGGAAATTTGGTCTGGAGTCCAAATTTGAGACTCGTTGTGGGTGAACGGATGATCTCCGCATGTGTATTTCCCACCGTAAAGCATGGAGGAGGTGGTGTTATGGTGTGGGGCTGCTTTGCTGGTGACACTGTCTGTGATTTATTTAGAGTTCACACTTAACCAGCATTCTGCAGCGATACACCATCCCATCTGGTTTGGGCTTAGTGGGGCTATAATTTTTTTTCTCAAAACGACAATGACCCAACACACCTCCAGGCTGTGTAAGGGCTATTTTACCAAGAAGGAGAGTGATGGAGTGCTGCATCAGATGACCAGGCCTCTACAATTACCCAATCTCAACCAAATTGAGATGGTTTGGGATGAGTCAGACTGGAGAGTGAAGGAAAAGCAGCCAACAAGTGCTCAGCCTATTCCAGGTGAAGCTTCAAGGTGAAGCTAGTTGAAAGAATGCCAAGAGTGTGCAAAGCTATCATCAAGGCAAAGGGTGGCTATTTGAAGATCCTCAAATATAAAATATATTTTGATATGTTTAAGTTTTTTTGGTTACTACATGTGATATTCTCTGCAGTACTCCACCAATAATCAGGCCTTTATGGTAGAGTGGCCAGACAGAAGCCACTCTTCAGTAAAAGGCACATGACAGCCCACTGGAGTTTGCCAAAAGGCACCTAAAGGACTCAGATCATGAGAAACAAGATTATCTGGTCTGATGAAACCAAGATTAAACTCTTTAGCCTGAATGCCAAGCGTCACGTCTGGAGGAAACCTGGCACCATCCCTACGGTGAAGCATGGTGGTGGCAGCATCATGCTGTAGGGATGTTTTTCAGCGGCAGGGACTGGGAGACTAGTCAGGATCGAGGGAAAGATGAATGGAGCAAAGTACAGAGAGATCCTTACTGAAAACCTGCTCCAGAGCACTCAGGACCTCAGACTGGGTCGAAAGTTCCCCTTCCAACAGGACAACGACCCTAAGCACACAGCCAAGACAACGCAAGAGTGGCTTTGGGGCAAGTCTCTGAATGTCCTTGAGTGGCCCAGCCAGAGCCCAGACTTGAACCACATCGAACATCTTTGGAGAGACCTGAAAATAGCTGTGCAGTGATGCTCCCCTCCAAACTGACAGAGCTTGAGAGGATCTGCAGAGAAGAATGGGAGAAACTCCCCAAATACAGGTGTGCCAAGCTTGTAGACTCATACCCAAGAAGACTCGAGGCTGTAATCGATGCCAATGGTGCTTCAACAAAGTACTGAGTAAAGGGCCTGAATACTTATGGCCATTTATACATTTGCAAAAGCATCTGAAACCTGTTGTTGCTTCGTCATTATGAGGTACTGTGTAGATTGATGAGGGAAAACAAACAATTTAATCAATTTTAGAATATAGCTGTAACGTAACAAAATTTGGAAAAAGTCAAGTGGTCTGAATACTTTCAGAATGCACTGTATATCATTATACTTTCTATCTTAGACAGTATGAGATATAATGATAAGATAGACAGTATGAGATATAATGATAAGATTTTATTTTATTTTGATCTCTTTTAGTCCCCATTTGGACTAATCTTCCAAGAGTCCTTAAACATTAAAATACAATTTATAATACAAACACATTTCCATATAAAACACACTATTACAAACATACATAATATACTAACATAATGACCCAATAAATACTCATTCTAAAAAAAATATACAATATAGACTTGTCACGATCGTCAAAGGGACTGAGAGAGGACCAAGGTGCAGCGCGTGGAAAGTACATCTTCTTTTATTATAGAAGAGAGAAAAACAAGAAACTAACAACTATACAAAAAAACTAAGAAAATAACAAACTGACGACCGTGAAGCTATACATATAAATAGTGCTGACACAAACACTACACACTGACATAGACAATTCCCCACAAACAGCTAAAGCCTATGGTTGCCTTAAATATGGCTCCCAATCAGAGACAACAATAACCAGCTGTCTCTAATTGAGACCCAATTCAGGCAACCATAGACTTTCCTAGATACCTACACTCAACCATAGACACAGCTAGACTTCTATACTAAACATAAACCCAACTACTCTAATAAACTCCCTAAACCTTACAACCACCCTAGACACTACAAAAAACACATACATTCCCCATGTCACACCCTGACCTAACTAAAATAATTAAGAAAACAAAGAATACTAAGGCCAGGGCGTGACATAACTCCCCCCCCCCCTAAGGTGCGAACTCCGGGCGCACCAGCACATAGTCTAGGGGAGGGTCTGGGTGGGCGTCCGTCCGCGGCGGCGGCTCCGCCACTGGTCGTGGTCCCCACCCCACCACAGTCACTACCCGCCTCCGTAGCCTCCTCCAAATGGCCACCCTCCACATTAACCCCACTGGATTAAGGGGCAGCACCGGACTAAGGGGCAGCACCGGACTAAGGGGCAGCACCGGACTAAGGGGCAGCACCGGACTAAGGGGCAGCACCGGACTAAGGGGCAGCACCGGACTAAGGGGCAGCACCGGACTAAGGGGCAGCACCGGACTAAGGGGCAGCACCGGGATAAGGGGCAGCTCCGGACTGAGGGACGGCAGCTCCGGACTGAGGGACGGATCCTGGCTGGATGACGGCTCTGGCGGATCCTGGCTGGACGGCTCTGGCGGATCCTGGCTGGACGGCTCATGGTTGGCTGACGGATCTGGCTGCTCATGGCTGGCTGACGGATCTGGCTGCTCATGGCTGGCTGACGGATCTGGCTGCTCATGGCTGGCTGACGGATCTGGCTGCTCATGGCTGGCTGACGGATCTGGCTGCTCATGGCTGGCTGACGGCTCTGGCAGATCCTGTCTGGTTGGCGGCACTGGCAGATCCTGTCTGGTTGGCGGCTCTGGCAGATCCTGACTGACGAATGGCTCTAGCGGCTCCTGACTGACGGGCGGCTCTGACGGCTCGGGACAGACGGGCGGCTCTGACGGCTCGGGACAGACGGGCGGCTCTGACGGCTCGTGGCAGACGGGCGGCTCTGACGGCTCGTGGCAGACGGGCGGCTCTGACGGCTCGTGGCAGACGGGCGGCTCTGACGGCTCGTGGCAGACGGGCGGCTCTGACGGCTCGTGGCAGACGGGCGGCTCAGACGGCTCGTGGCAGACGGGCGGCTCAGACGGCTCGTGGCAGACGGGCGGCTCAGACGGCTCGTGGCAGACGGGAGGCTCAGACGGCGCTGGGCAGACGGACGGCTCAGACGGCGCTGGGCAGACGGACGGCTCAGACGGCGCTGGGCAGACGGACGGCTCAGACGGCGCTGGGCAGACGGACGGCTCAGACGGCGCTGGGCAGACGGACGGCTCAGACGGCGCTGGGCAGACGGACGGCTCAGACGGCGCTGGGCAGACGGACGGCTCAGACGGCGCTGGGCAGACGGACGGCTCAGACGGCGCTGGGCAGACGGACGGCTCAGACGGCGCTGGGCAGACGGACGGCTCAGACGGCGCTGGGCAGACGGACGGCTCAGACGGCGCTGGGCAGACGGAAGGCTCAGACGGCGCTGGGCAGACGGATGGCTCAGATGGCGCTGGGCAGACGGATGGCTCAGATGGCGCTGGGCAGACGGATGGCTCAGATGGCGCTGGGCAGACGGATGGCTCAGATGGCGCTTGGCAGACGGGTGGCTCAGATGGCGCTTGGCAGACGGGTGGCTCAGATGGCGCTGGGCAGACGGGTGGCTCAGATGGCGCTTGGCAGACGGGTGGCTCAGATGGCGCTTGGCAGACGGGTGGCTCAGATGGCACTTGGCAGACGGGCAGTTCAGGCACCGCTGTGCAGACGGCAGACTCTGGCCGGCTGAGGCGCACTGTAGGCCTGGTGCGTGGTGCCGGAACTGGAGGCACCGGGCTAAGGACACGCACCTTCAGGCTAGTGCGGGGAGAAGGAACAGGGCATACTGGACCCTGGGGGCGCACATTAGGCCTAGTGCGTGGTGCCGGAACTGGTGGTACCGGGCTGGGGACACGCATCTCAGGGCTAGTGCGGGGAGCAGCAACAGGATGCACAGGACTCTGGAGACGCACAGGAGGCTTGGTGCGTGGTGCCGGAATTGGTGGTACCGGGCTGGAGACACGCACCATAGGACGAGTGCGTGGAGGAGGAACAGGGCATACTGGACTCTCAAGGCGTACTATAGGCCTGGTGTGTGGTACCGGAACTGGTGGTACCGGGCTGAGGGCACGCACATCAGTGCGAGTACAGGGAGAAGGAACAGTGCGTACAGGGCTCTGGAGACGCACATGAGGCTTGGTGCGTGGTACCGGAACTGGTGGTACCGGACTGGAGACACGCACCTCAAGGCTAGTGCGGGGAGCAGGTACAGGGCACACTGAGTTCTCAAGGCGCACTATAGGACTGGTGCGTGGTACCGGAACTGGTGGTACCGGGCTGAGGGCACGCACCTCAGGACGAGTGCGGGGAGAAGGATCAGTGCGTACAGGGCTCTGGAGACGCACAGGCGGCTTGGTGCGTGGTGCCGGTACTGGAGGCACTGGGCTGGAGACACGCACCACAGGGAGAGTGCGTGAAGGAGGAACAGTGCGTACAGGACTCTGGAGACGCACAGGAGGCTTTGTGCGTGCTGTAGGTACTGTCTTCACCAGAAGGCTAGCACGCACCTCAGGACGAGTATGGAGAGCTGTTCCCGGTGACATTAACTCACCAACACGTTCGTTAGGACGGATGCCGTGCCTCATGCACCAAACCAATACATCCCTCATTACTCTCTCCTCCAATTTCTCCATTAACTCCTTTACTGTCTCCGCGTCACTCACCTCCAAATCCGCCCTCACCGGCTCCCTATGGTAAGCAGGAGGAGTTGGCTCACATCTCCCGACTGACCCAACTAAATTACCCGAGAGCCCCCCCCAAGAAATTTTTGGGTTTGACTTACGGGCTTCCAGCCTTGTTTCCGTGCTGCCTCCTCATATCGCCACCTCTCTGCTTTCGCTGCCTCCAGCTCAGCTTTGGGGCGGCGATATTCTCCTGGTTGAGACCAGGGTCCCTTTCCGTCCAATATTTCCTCCCAAGTCCACGAGTCCTGGTTCCTCTCACGCTGCTTGATCCATGGTTGGTGGGGAATTCTGTCACGATCGTCAAAGGGACTGAGAGAGGACCAAGGCGCAGCGCGTGGAAAGTACATCTTCTTTTATTATAGAAGAGAGAAAAACAAGAAACTAACAACTGTACAAAAAAACTAAGAAAATAACAAACTGACGACCGTGAAGCTATACATATAAATAGTGCTGACACAAACACTACACACTGACATAGACAATTCCCCACAAACAGCTAAAGCCTATGGTTGCCTTAAATATGGCTCCCAATCAGAGACAACAATAACCAGCTGTCTCTAATTGAGACCCAATTCAGGCAACCATAGACTTTCCTAGATACCTACACTCAACCATAGACACAGCTAGACTTCCATACTAAACATAAACCCAACTACTCTAATAAACCCCCTAAACCTTACAACCACCCTAGACACTACAAAAAACACATACATTCCCCATGTCACACCCTGACCTAACTAAAATAATTAAGAAAACAAAGAATACTAAGGCCAGGGCGTGACAAGACTATATTCATCTACTATAGACCCACAACATTTCTATGTATTATATGTAAATTTTTTAAAAATAATGTTTAAATTTATATATTGAAAGGTTTCTAGTTTGCTCAGTTAATTTATTCCATTTCTTTATTGGTCTAAATCGAATGTTCTTTTGCCTATTTCTCTTTTCTGTCTGGATGACGCATAGATGGTGGACAATCTATTCCTAGTATTTACGGAATGTCTGTCTCTTACCAACTGAATACCGTTGTGAATAGAACTTGGCCGTCTTAAATGATGTATATTATGAAATAAAATAAGCATATTTTTTTTTTATTATCTTGTCGATTGGTGACCAACCAAGAGCATTGAGCATGACTGCAACAGAAGAACCATATCTCCACCTTAAAACAATCCTTGCTGCTTTATTCTGTGGATTCTGCAGCCTCCTAACTTTACTTGATGCATTTCCCCAGACCACAGAACAGTAGTTCACCTGACTCTCAATTAATGCTTGTGTTATTTGCTGAAGTATTTTTCCTGGTAAATATTTAGCTATCCTTCTGATTATGCATGCTGTTTCAATATTATTTTTTTTTACATAGATGAGTTATTTGAGACGACCATGATAAGCAGTTGTCTAGCTGCACTCCCAATAGTTTGGTTTCTGCCACTTCTTCAATTTGTACTCCTATAAGATAGACAGTATAATGAGATATAATGATAAGATAGACAGTATAATGAGATATAATGATAAGATATACAGTATAATGAGATACAATGATATCTTATCATTATATCTAATTTTGCTGTCTGTCATATCATTATTATGTCTATTGTATTATAATTATATCTTATGATATATCATACTGTCTCTCTTATCATTATATATCATTTTACTGTCTATCTTATCATTATACTGTCTATCTTAATCATTATATATCATTGTACTGTCTATTTTATCATTATACATCATTGTACTGTCTATCTTAATCTTTATATATCATTGTACTGTCTATCTTATCATTATGTATCATTATACTGTCTCTCTTATCAGTATATAGCATTGTACTGTATATTATCATTATACTGGCTATCTTATCATTATGTATCATTGTACTGTCTATCTTATCATTATGTATCATTGTACTGTATATTATCATTGTACTGTCTATCTTATCATTATGTATCATTGTACTGTCTATCTTATCATTATGTATCATTGTACTGTATATTATCATTGTACTGTCTATCTTCTCATGATGTATCATTGTACTTTCTATCTTCTCATTATGTATCATTGTACTGTCTATCTTCTCATTATGCATCATTGTACTGTCTATCTTCTCATTATGTATCATTGTACTGTCTATCTTCTCATTATGTATCATTGTACTGTATATTATCATTATACTGTCTATCTTCTCATTATGTATCATTGTACTGTCTATCTTCTCATTATGCATCATTGTACTGTCTATCTTCTCATTATGTATCATTGTACTGTCTATCTTATCATTATATATCATTGTACTGTATATTATCATTATACTGTCTATCTTCTCATTATGTATCATTGTACTGTCTATCTTATCATTATATATCATTGTACTGTATATTATCATTATACTGTCTATCTTCTCATTATGTATAGAGAGATTGGGTTGAATGCAGTTGTACAACTGATTAGGTATCCCCCTTTCCCTTTATACTGTCTATCTTCTCATTATGTATCATTGTACTGTCTATATCTTATCATTAAATATCATTATACTTTCTATCTTATAATTATATACAGTTGAAGTCGGAAGTTTACAGTCCTTGTTATGTCATTATATTTAAAAAATATACCAAAACTATTGCTGATGTTGAACCTGAACAATCAAAATAAAACCTATTGTAAGCTCTGTTCAGCAGGTATTGCCAGATGAAAGTTGTTCTGGTAAAACACCATTTTCAGCACATAGATAACAATAATAACCTAGCACATTGCAAAGGTTGTCACTCAACACATAAACATTTTAGCATGTGTAAGATGCCGCCTAACTCGCGTTGGTCAGCGCATGAAGTTGGGCACAATGCACAGTTTGACTACAGGCTACTGATATTATCTGGGGTTGTTTGACATTCAAAATGACACATGCTTAGTTCCACACTGAAGGACAGGACGCATCAGTTGTCACAAAAGATGAGGTATTTTCAGAAGGTAGAATAAAAAATAAAATAAATAATGTGCAACTGGCAATTCGTAACGTTTAAATCGATGTTCTGACAAATGCATGCTACATTTGGATCGGTTTGGGGTCTGCTGACCAATACACTAGTATCTTAAACATTTGAACCAGGGACCGATGCGTATCGGAGAATCGTTACATCCCTAGGAATCGGGTGTGTTAATGTTAGTGCTAGAGCAAATACAAAACTGTGCTCCCCCTAGGGTCCCCAGGACTAGGATGGAGAAACACTGACACAAAGCCCCTTAACTAGGTATGGACCCCCTTACCAGAAACACATGATGTACACCTATTACATATGTATGTGTTTGTGTGTCCTTGAGAGTGTGTGTGTTGTCCCTGAGCGGCAAATTTGTTTACTAAAGATGACTGGATGTTCTGAGACAGGAAACTCAGCTCAGCTAAACGCTGCACCTGCTAACTAGGTCACCTTTCCCACCAGGGGGGAGTGTGTGATCACAGCGGGTGTTGGTGTGGGTGTGTGTGTGCGTTCGTAGGTGTGTGCGTGTTACACACTCCTCTCTGATTCAGAATCTCAGAGAAAGACACACACCTGACACACACATTACTTCCTGCCCGCCGTCAGCAAACACACACATACACACTGACACTGTTCTTCAGAGATCAAAGTGGTCTTCCCGTCATCCATCATTCCACCCCCTGTAGCTCCATACCGCCGTCATGCTGAGAATGTCTCTCCTTCTTCCTCTGTGTGTGTGTGTGTGTGTGTGTGTGTGTGTGTGTGTGTGTGTGTGTGTGTGTGTGTGTGTGTGTGTGTGTGTGTGTGTGTGTGTGTGTGTGTGTGTGTGTGTGTGTGTGTGTGTGTGTCTTTCTGTTCTCTATCCTTCTGTCCTCTCTAGCCTTTTATCCTTCTGTCATTTCTATCCTTCCATCCTCTCTATCCTTCTATCCTCTCTATCCTTCCATCCTCTCTGTCCTTCCGTCCTCTCTATCCTTCTATCCTCTCTATCCTTCCATCCTCTCTGTCCTTCCGTCCTCTCTATCCTTCCGTCCTCTCTACCCTTCTGTCCTTGTATCCTTCTGTAATCTCTATCCACTCTGTCCATCTGTCCTTCTGTCATCTGTTCTTCTGTCCTCTCTACCCTTGTCTTCTCTAGCCTTCCGTCCTCTCTATCATGTTATCCTTCTGTCATCTCTGTCCTCTCTGTTCTCTCTGTCCTTCTGTCCCCTCTATCCTTGTCTTCTCTAGCCTTCTGTCCTCTCTATCATGTTATCCTTCTGTCATCTCTGTCCTCTCTGTTCTCTCTGTCCTTCTGTCCTCTCTATCCTTGTATCCTTCTGTAATATCTATCCTGCTGTCCTCTCTAGCCTTATGTCATCTCTAACCTTTTATCCTTCCGTCCTCTCTAGCCTTCCGTCTCATCTAGCCTTTTATCCTTCTGTCCTCTCTATCCTTTTATCCTTCTGTTATCTGTCCTCTATTCTTCTATCCTTCTGTAATCTCTATCCTTCTGTCATCTCTCTCCTTCTGTCCTCTCTAGCCTTATGTCCTCTCTATCCTTCTGTCATCTCTCTCCTTCCGTCCTCTCTAGTCTTCTGTTCTCTCTAGCCTTCTGTCCTCTCTAGTCTTCTGTCCTCTCTAGTCTTCTGTCCTCTCTAGTCTTCTGTCCTCTCTAGTCTTATGTCCTCTCTAGTCTTCCGTCCTCTCTAGCCTTATGTCCTCTCTAGCCTTCCGTCCTCTCTAGTCTTCTGTCCTCTCTAGTCTTCTGTCCTCTCTAGTCTTCCGTCCTCTCTAGCCTTATGTCCTCTCTAGCCTTCTGTCATCTCTAGCCTTCGGTCCTCTCTAGTCTTCTGTCCTCTCTATCCTTCTGTCATCTCTCTCCTTCGTTCCTCTCTAGCCTTATGTCCTCTCTAGCCTTCTGTCCTCTCTAGTCTTCTGTCCTCTCTAGCCTTCTGTCCTCTCTAGTCTTCCGTCCTCTCTAGCCTTATGTCCTCTCTAGCCTTCTGTCCTCTCTAGCCTTCTGTCCTCTCTAGTCTTCCGTCCTCTCTAGTCTTATGTCCTCTCTAGTCTTCTGTCCTCTCTAGCCTTCCGTCCTCTCTAGTCTTCTGTCCTCTCTAGCCTTCCGTCCTCTCTAGTCTTCTGTCCTCTCTAGTCTTCCGTCCTCTTTAGCCTTCCGTCCTCTCTAGTCTTCTGTCCTCTCTAGTCTTCCGTCCTCTTTAGCCTTCCGTCCTCTAGTCTTATGTCCGCTCTAGCCTTTTATCATTTTTTCCTCTCTAGCCTTCTGTCCTCTCTAGTCTACCTTCCTCTCTAGCCTTCCGTCCTCTCTTTCCTTCCGTCCTCTCTAGTCTTATGTCCTCTCTAGTCTTCTGTCCTCTCTAGCCTTCCGTCCTCTCTAGTCTTCTGTCCTCTCTAGTCTTCCGTCCTCTTTAGCCTTCCGTCCTCTCTAGTCTTCTGTCCTCTCTAGTCTTCCGTCCTCTTTAGCCTTCCGTCCTCTAGTCTTATGTCCTCTCTAGCCTTTTATCATTTTGTCCTCTCTAGCCTTCTGTCCTCTCTAGTCTACCTTCCTCTCTAGCCTTCCGTCCTCTCTTTCCTTCCGTCCTCTCTAGTCTTATGTCCTATCTAGTCTACTGTCCTCTCTAGCCTTCCGTCCTCTCTAGCCTTCCGTCCTCTTTAGCCTTCCGTCCTCTCTAGTCTTCTGTCCTCTCTAGTCTTCCGTCCTCTTTAGCCTTCCGTCCTCTAGTCTTATGTCCTCTCTAGCCTTTTATCATTTTGTCCTCTCTAGCCTTCTGTCCTCTCTAGTCTACCTTCCTCTCTAGCCTTCCGTCCTCTCTTTCCTTCCGTCCTCTCTAGTCTTATGTCCTCTCTAGTCTTCTGTCCTCTCTAGCCTTCCGTCCTCTCTAGTCTTCTGTCCTCTCTAGCCTTCCGTCCTCTCTAGTCTTCTGTCCTCTCTAGTCTTCTGTCCTCTCTATCCTTCCGTCCTCTCTAGCCTTCCGTCCTCTCTAGCCTTCCGTCCTCTCTAGCCTTCCGTCCTCTCTAGTCTTCTGTCCTCTCTAGTCTTCTGTCCTCTCTAGTCTTATGTCCTCTCTAGCCTTCTGTCCTCTCTAGCCTTCCGTCCTCTCTAGCCTTCCGTCCTCTCTAGCCTTCTGTCCTCTCTAGCCTTCCGTCCTCTCTAGTCTTCTGTCCTCTCTAGTCTTCTGTCCTCTCTAGCCTTCTGTCCTCTCTAGTCTTCTGTCCTCTCTAGCCTTCTGTCCTCTCTAGCCTTCTGTCCTCTCTAGCCTTTCCTCCTCTCTAGTCTTCTGTCCTCTCTAGTCTTCTGTCCTCTCTAGTCTTCTGTCCTCTCTAGCCTTCCGTCCTCTCTAGTCTTCTGTCCTCTCTAGCCTTCCATCCTCTCTAGTCTTCTGTCCTCTCTAGTCTTCCGTCCTCTTTAGCCTTCCATCCTCTCTAGTCTTCTGTCCTCTCTAGTCTTCCGTCCTCTTTAGCCTTCCGTCCTCTCTAGTCTTATGTCCTCTCTAGTCTTCTGTCCTCTCTAGCCTTTTATCATTTTGTCCTCTCTAGCCTTCTGTCCTCTCTAGTCTTCCATCCTCTTTAGCCTTCCGTCCTCTCTAGTCTTCTGTCCTCTCTAGCCTTTTATCATTTTGTCCTCTCTAGCCTTTTATCATTTTGTCCTCTCTAGCCTTTTATCATTTTGTCCTCTCTAGCATTTTATCATTTTGTCCTCTCTAGCCTTTTATCATTTTGTCCTCTCTAGCCTTTTATCATTTTGTCCTCTCTAGTCTTCCGTCCTCTCTAGCCTTCTATCCTCTCTAGCCTTCTGTCCTCTCTAGCCTTCTATCCTCTCTAGTCTTCCATCCTCTCTAGTCTTATGTCCTCTCTAGCCTTTTATCCTTCCGTCCTCTCTAGTCTTCTGTCCTCTCTAGTCTTCTGTCCTCTCTAGCCTTTTATCATTTTGTCCTCTCTATCCTTCTGTCCTCTCTAGCCTTTTATCCTTCCGTCCTCTCTAGTCTTCTGTCCTCTCTAGCCTTTTATCATTTTGTCCTCTCTAGCCTTCTGTCCTCTCTAGCCTTTTATCATTTTGTCCTCTCTAGCCTTCTGTCCTCTCTAGCCTTTTATCATTTTGTCCTCTCTAGCCTTCTGTCCTCTCTGGCCTTGTATTCTTCTGTAATCGCTATCATTCTATCCTCTCTCTCCTGTCCTCTCTCTCCTTCTGTCCTCTCTCTCCTTCCATCCTTTCTATCCTTCCTTCCTTTCTACCCTTCTGTCCTCTCTAGCCTTCTGTCCCATCTAACATGTTGTCCTTCTGTTCTCTCTATCATTTTGTCCTTCTGTCATCTCTGTCCTCTCTATCCTTCCGTCCTTTCTATCCTTCTGTCCTCTCTACCCTTCTGTCCTCTCTGTCCTTGTATCCTTATGTACTCTCTATCTTTCTATCCTCTCTGTCCTTCTGTCCTCTATCCTTCTGTCCACTCTACCCTTCGGTCTACTCTATCCTTCTTATCCTTCTGTCCTCTCTATCCTTTTATCCTTTTGTCATCTCCTCCCTTCCGTCCTCTCTACCCTTCTGTCCTCTCTGTCCTTGTATCCTTATGTAATCTCTATCCTATCTGTCCTTCTGTCCTCTATCCTTCTGTCTTCTATCCCTCGGTCCTCTCTACCTTTCTGTCCTCTCTACCCTTCTGTCCTCGCTATCATTTTGTCCTCTCTAGCCTTCGGTCCTCTCTACCTATCTATCCTCTCTATCCTTCTGTTCTCTCCACCCTTCTATCCTCTCTATCCTTTTGTCCTCTCTATCCTCGTATCCTTCTGTCCTCTCTATTCTTCTGTCCTCTCTATCCTTCCGTCCTCGCAATCATTTTGTCCTCTCTGGCCTCCTGTCCTCTCTAGCCTTCTGTCCTCTCTAGCCTTCTGTGCCCTCTAGCTTTCTGTCCCTTCTAGCCTTCTGTGCCCTCTAGCTTTCTGTCCCATCTAGCCTTCTGTCCTCTCTAGCCTTCTGTCCCCTTTAGCTTTCTGTCCCATCTAGCCTTCTGTCCTATCTAGTCTTTTATCCTTCTGTCATCTGTCCTTCTGTCCTCTCTATCCTTCCGTCCTTTCTATCCTTCTGTCCTTTCTATCCTTCTGTAATCTCTATCCTTCTATTCTCTCTGTCCTTCTTTCCTCTCTATCCATTTATCCTTCTGTCGTCTCTATCCTGTGTCGTCTCTATCCTTTTGTCCTCTCTATCCTTCTGTCCTCTCTATCCTTCTGTCATGTCTATCCTCTGTCCTTTCTAGCCTTCTGTCCTCTCTATCCTCTGTCCTCTCTAGCCTTTTGTCCTCTCTATCCTTTTATCCTTCTGTCCTCTCTAGCCTTCTGTCCTCTCTATCTTTCTGTCCTCTCACTATGTCTTGTCTGTCTGTCCGTCTGTCTGTCTGGGTCAGCGTGTTCGCCTGCCATTCCACCTAAATGACATCATTAAAGCCAGACAGTGGTTTGAGTGCACTGTGTTCCTCTCTCCATCTCCTTCATTTATGTTGCCTTTCTCCGTCTCTCTCCTCTCATCCACAAATCTATATGGATCGCTTCTCTCTCTCTCTCTCTCTCTCTCTCTCTCTCTCTCTCTCTCTCTTTCTCTCTCTGTCTCTCTCTCTCATTCTCTCTCTCTGTCTCTCTCTCTCTCATTCTCTCTCTGTTTCTGTGTCTCTATTTCTCTCTCTCAGACATCTTCAGGAGGCTAACAGGGCCCTAGAGGAGGAGCTGAGGAAATTGGGAGATGAGGGGGAGGAGAAGGAGAGAGAGATGGAACGCTTAAAGGTAAATGAGAGGAAGAAGAGAGAGATGTTCTAGACTGAGAAAGAGGGAGAAAAAAGAAAGAGGAAAGAAAGATGTAGAATTTCTGTAGTTGACATATGCACAGTTGTTTGTGTATAACATTTTGTACCCCCCCACCACTCTTCTAATTGTGTCTGTCTCTTTTAGAAGCCTTTGGTCTAACCACACATGCCATTTAGTCTCTGTAATATGTCATATTTCCCAATACTTTGATCAGACAATGGTAACAGCATCTGAGTCCTATCACTCTGTCTGATATGTCAGCAGTGGGTCTGTGCCTGAGGCATACAGCCACCAAACACCTGTCTCAACACTAATGACCCTAATGACCGGAACTCAATCAGAATCACACCAGTGATTAGTATAGAACATTGTAGAATAGAACAAAACTCCACATGGAAAATAGCGCCGATAAGACTATCGTCGCCTTAGATTAATATTTAGCTTGTCATTTTTTCCGTAGGCCCAGGTTCAAGACCGGGGTCAACAGCAGGAGGAGTAAGTACCGACTGTCTGTGTGTCTGTTCTCTGTCTGGACACGGTGTGTGTGAGTGTGTGGTCATACATGTGTGTGTGTATACTCCCAATCAGTCACCATAGTAGATCACATCCAGACACAGGCGTTTCATACACTCAGGCTGCTTATTCCCCAGCAGCTGTTAATGATGTTATTACCAATGAAAAGTTGTGAATGGGATAATGACATAAGGGGGGGGGGGTGTACTGCCAATTAAAAGACCCTTAGGCGATGCCACCTGTGTCTGTGTGTGTCATGACCTACCCACACACACACACTGAATAACTAACTCATGCTGAGTCTTTAACAATGATAAGTCTCTGACCAGAGTCCTCATTGTTGTCAGATTAAGTTTCATCTGTAGTGGAGAGGTTAATCTATTAGTTTCATTAAAAGGATGAAAGAATGATGGACAGATGGGATGGTTTTGGGGGGCAATAGAGGTACCTGCCTGAAGCAATCCTCCCCAAACCTACACACACACACTACCAATCACCCCCCACCTTGACCCCTTGGGTCCCCCTTGTTAACGATGCATCCCTCCACCACGCCCCCTCCTCGTCCCCTAACGAACCAACAGGCTTTATTTCCAAACTGATCTTATTTGTTTGGACTCCTATTGGTTTCAAACACATTTCAAAGCTGTCAGTCATTTTAATGATATTATTAAGGGCCCTGACAGAAAGGTGAATCACATCTCTTTGTCTTTCTGAATAATTGCTACAGAGGCCGAGAGAAGAGATTCATATAGATGTGTAGATGAGGGTTTTTGATGGGGTGAATATATTAATGTAGACTGAGATAAGATGCAGTGAATGAAGCTGTCTTCTATTGTCTCTTATTATGGGAAAACCCCTTCATGTCATTATTACAATTTCCCCATAGCATATATGAATCGGAATACTTGCTATATGAGAAGTGATATTTGCATGGCTGTCATATACCTATTGGCCTACACATGATTAGGATCATGCATTATGAAGGAAGTCTCTAGGGATACGGTGGTATAATCATGACAGTGATCAACCTAGTGAAGAGTCAGTTATTAGAAATATTTTCTGAAATCCCTCTCTAATCATTGGTTATTCCATGATGATTACAAAGCTTGCTATATACAGCCTCTATACCACTATATGCTGTGTAATATAGGCTACGTAGTACAATATACTTTTACCAGGATCATAAAGTTCACCCATTAAGCTGTATATTTATTGATTTTGGACAGAAAACGAGGAGAGAAGATTAAGCATGAGAGGGGAGGAAAAGAGAGGAGTAGAGGGGATGAGAGGAGAAGGAGTGAGGAGAGGAGGAGTGAGAAGGGACGAGAGGCGAGGATATTTTTACATTTTAGTCATTTAGCAGATGCTCTTTTCCAGAGTGATTTACAGTTAGTGTATTCATCTTAAGATAACTAGGTGGTACATCCACATACCACAGGAATAGAAAGTACATGTTTCCTCTATCGTAGAGTCAGAGCTAGGGGGGGGGGGGTCGAAGTGAGGAGGATTTAATATGATGATTGAAGAGGCGGGGTTTCAGATGTTTTTGGAAGATTGGCAGGGACTCTGCTGTCCTAGCTTCAGGAAGAAGCTGGTTCCATGACTGGGGTGCCAGGACAGAGAAGAGCTTGGACTGGGCTGAGCGGAAGCTGCCCTCCCATAGGAGGGGATGGCCAAGAGACCTGAGGTGGCAGACCGGAATGCTCAGGTTGGGGTGTAGGGTTTGAGCATAGCCTGAAGGTAGGGAGGGGCAGTTCCTCTTGCTGCTCCACAGGCAAGCACCATGATCTTGTAGTGGAAGCAAGCTTTGACAGGAAGCCAGTGGAGTGTGCAGAAGAGCCGGGTGACATGAGAGAACTTGGGAAGGTTGAAAACCAGGTGGGCTGCAGCAGTCTGGGTAAGTGTCAGGGGTTTGATGGCACAAGCGGGGAGCAAAGCCAACAGCGAGTTGAAGTAGTCCGGACGGGAGAGGACGAGTGCCTGGATTAGGATCTGCACCCGCTTCCTGTGTGAGGTAGGGTCGTACTCTACGAATGTTGTAGAACATGAACTTGCAGGAGCGGGTCACTGCTTTGATGTTTGCAGAGAATGACAAGGTGTTATCCAGGGTCACGCCAAGGTTCTTTGCACTCTGGGAGGGGAACGCTGTGGAGTTGTCAACCGTGATGGAGGTATTTGAGCAGGCAGGCCTTCCCCGGGAGGAAGAGCAATTCCGTCTTGTTGAGCTTGAGGTGGTGGGCCGACATTCCTCACCAATTCATCCCTGACCACTGGCTGCATCCCCTCTGACATCCAAGTTGACATATCTGCCAGGCACGCAAAGATGTGTCGCCACCTGGTGTCAGAAGGAAAGTAGTTGAGTGTCATCCACATAGCAATGACAGAAGACTGTGTGAGGATATGATGGAGCCGAGTGTCTCGGGGTGTATAGCGAGGAGAGGGCCTAGAACCGAGCCCTGGGGGACACCAGTAGTGATAGTACGTAGTGCAGACTCAGATCCTCTCCACATCACCTGGTAGGATGCAATCCAAGAGTGTGCAGAGCCTGAGACGCCCAGCCCTGAGAGGAGGATCTGATGGTTCATGGTGTCAAAGGCAGCGGATAGATCTAGGAGGATGAGAACAGAGAAGAGAGTCAGCTTTTGCAGCGTCCGTGACAGAGAAGAGCAGTCTCGGTTGAGTGACCCGTCTTGAAGCCTGACTGGTTAGGGTCAAGAAGATCGTTCTGAGAAAGATAATGAGAAAGTTGATTAGAGACAGCACGCTCAAGTGTTTTGTAAAGAAAATGATACAGGTCTATAGTTTTTCATGTCAGATGAGTCGAAGGTTGGTTTCTTGAGGGGAGCAACTCGGGCCATTTTGAAGTCAGAGAGGATGCAGCCAGTGGTCAGGGATGAATTGGTGAGGCAAGTGAGGAATGGGAGAAGGTCTCCAGAGATGGTGTGGAGAAGGCAGGAGGGGATGGTGTCGAGCAGGCAGGTTGTCGGGCGGCCAGACCTCACTAGTCGCAGGATGTCATCTGGAGAGAGAAGGGAGAAAGAGGTCAAGGCGTAAGGTACTTCTGTGTGAGTGAGACCAGTGGTCTCAATGGTCTGAGTGAATGAGTAGCATTATGTCATGGCTGAGTTGACAAAGTTGTCCACAGAGAGGGGGGGGGGGGGGGGGGGGTAGAGGATTAAGGAGGGAGAAAGTGGAAAAGAGTTTCCTAGGGTTAGAGGCATACGCTTGAAATTTAGTGGTAGAAAGTGGCTTTAGCAGCGGATACAGAGGGAGAGAGAGGAGGGAGAGTAGGGAATGAAAGGTTGATAGGTCCTCCGGAAGTTTAGTTTTCCTCCGTTTTCGCTCAGCTGCCCGCAGCCCTCTTCTGTAAACTCGCAATGAGTCACTCAGCCACGGAGCAAGAGGGGAGGGCCGACCCAAGCGGGAGGAAAGGGGGCGGTGCGAGTCATAGGATACGAAAAGGGAGGAGTGGCAGAATCAGGAGACAGGAGGATTTAGCAGAAAGGAGAGATTATAGGATAGAATAGGAGAGTAGTGGGAGAGAGAGAGCAAGATTGTGACGGCGCATGACCATCTGCATAGGGGCCGAGTGACATGAGTTGGAGGAAAGGGAGACAGAAAAGGAAAGTAGTGATCAGTGACCTGGAGGGGGGTTGCAGTGAGATTAGTAGGTAAGCAGCCTCTAGTAAAGATGAGGCCAAGTGCATTGCCTGCCTTGTCAGTGGGAGGGGATTGGGAAAGGGTGAGAAGTGGAAAGAAATTAATCGAAGGCAGACGTCGGGAGGTTGAAGTCGCCAAGTACTAAGAGCGGTGAGCCATCGTCAGGAAATTAGCTTATCAAGGTGTACAACTCATTGAGGAACTCTCCAAGGGCACCTGGTGGGCATACTGTTAATCTTGAGTGGACAAGTGACAGTATGGAATTCAAATGAGGAGAAACAGGTAAGAGAGGGAGAAAATAGAAAATCTCCACTTAGGACAAATGAGTAGACCTGTGCCACCACTATGACGACCAGATGATCTTGGACTATGAGAGAAAACGTAGTCAGATGAAGAGAGAGCAGCTGGAGTAGCAGTGTTCTCTGGGGGGATCCATGTCTCTGTCAGGGCAGTACAGTCAAGGGACTGAAGTGCAGCATAGGCTGAGATGAACTCTAAAAGCTGCCCGAGACCCAGAGTTCCACATGGGTTGTGCGCGCAGGGTACACTAAATTAGAAGGGTTGCAGCCAAGGGTTGGGGAGCGACTGTAAAGCCTACAGGGAGAGGTGCGGACAGGTATAGAGACACACACACACAGTTGACAAAGCTACAAAAGAGCAAAATGAGAATCTGTAAACAACTAGTGGTGTGAAGCCTTCCTCTCTTTCTTAATAACTCGGCAGAACAGTCTTTGTTTCGGCAACGGTCTTATTTTTGCAACATGACCGCCGCTGAGAAACAAGGGGAGATTGAAGAACTAACACTAATTGCTAATTGACTAGCAGAGGTGGAGAGAACACTTCCCTGTACTACTTGCTGATTGAAACCACTCCTCCCCCAATACAGCCACTGATTACCAAAACAAGTCGCCCTGCCCCTTGATCCTGGTTGATGGGTCAACAACTATCTGCAAATGATGATCAGGCAGCAGTTCACACACCATGTAGACCCCTGGGAAGACAGGCAGCACTTAAAGTAGATAACCCTAGCTAGCAAAAATACAGTACTAGACAACAACAGATAAAGAGACAAAAAATCCTTCTTATCACACCTGGAGATATCAGGAGTCCTCTAGCTATAGAATGAAGCATGCAGGATATGAAGGATATGAGAGAAGCAAGGAGACTAAAACCCCTGAAAGCTCTTCTTCAGTCTAAACGGGCAGGAGAGAAGATGAGAGGAAAGAGTGAAACTAGGCCTTAAATATATATTTCTCTCTCTCTCCCACTCTTTCTCGCTATCTGTCTTTGTCTCTCTCCCTCTATCTCTCTCTCTCTCTTTCAATTCAATTCAAGGGGCTTTATTGGCATGGGAAACATGTGTTAACATTGCCAAAGCAAATGAGGTAGACAATACACAAAAGTGAAACAAACAAAACGAATTAACAGTAAACATTACACATACAGAAGTTTCAAAACAATAAAGACATTACTAGTGTCATATTAAATATATACAGTGTTGTAACAATGTACAAATGGTTAAAGCACACAAGTTAAAATAAGTAAGCATAAATATGGGTTGTATTTACAATGGTGTTTGTTTTTCACTGGTTGCCCTTTTCTTGTGGCAACAGGTCACAAATCTTGCTGCTGTGATGGCACACTGTGGAATTTCACCCAGTAGATATGGGAGTTCATCAAAATTGGATTTGTTTTCGAATTCTTTGTGGATCTGTATGATCTGAGGGAAATATGTGTCTCTAATATGGTCATACATTGGGCAGGAGGTTAGGAAGTGCAGCTCGGTTTCCACCTCATTTTGTGGGCAGTGTGCACATAGCCTGTCTTCTCTTGATAGCCATGTCTGCCTACGGCGGCCTTTCTCAATAGCAAGGCTATGCTCACTGAGTCTGTGCATAGTCAAAGCTTTCCTTAAGTTTGGGTCAGTCACAGTGGTCAGGTATTCTGCCACTGTGTACTCTCTGTTTAGGGCCAAATAGCATTCTAGTTTGCTCTGTTTTTTTGTTAATTCTTTCCAATGTGTCAAGTAATTATCTTTTTGTTTTCTCATGATTTGGTTGAGTCTAATTGTGCTGTTGTCCTGGGGCTTTGTGGGGTGTGTTTGTGTTTGTGAACAGAGCCCTAGGACCAGCTTGCTTAGGGGGCTCTTCTCCAGGTTCATCTCTCTGTAGGTGATGGCTTTGTTATGGAAGGTTTGGGAATCGCTTCCTTTTAGGTGGTTGTAGAATTTAACGGCTCTTTTCTGGATTTTGATAATTAGTGGGTATCGGCCTAATTCTGCTCTGCATGCATTATTTGGTGTTCTGCGTTGTACACGGAGGATATTTTTGCAGAATTCTGCATGCAGAGTCTCAATTTGGTGTTTGCCCCATTTTGTGAAATCTTGGTTGGTGAGCGGACCCCAGACCTCACAACCATAAAGGGCAATGGGCTCTATGACTGATTCAAGTATTTTTAGCCAGATCGTGATTGGTATGTTGAAATTTATGTTCCTTTTGATGGCATAGAATGCCCCTCTTGCCTTGTCTCTCAGATCGTTCACAGCTTTGTGGAAGTTACCTGTGGTGCTGATGTTTAGGCCGAGGTATGTATAGTGTTTTGTGTGCTCTAGGGCAACGGTGTCTAGATGGAATTTGTGGTCCTGGCGACTGGACCTTTTTTGGAACACCATTATTTTGGTCTTACTGAGATTTACTGTCAGGGCCCAGGTCTGACAGAATCTGTGCAGAAAATCTAGGTGCTGCTGTAGGCCCTCCTTGGTTGGTGACAGAAGCACCAGATCATCAGCAAACAGTAGACATTTGACTTCGGATTCTAGTAGGGTGAGACCGGGTGCTGCAGACTGTTCTAGTGCCCGCGCCAATTCGTTGATATATATGTTGAAGAGGGTGGGGCTTAAGCTGCATCCCTGTCTCACCCCACGACCCTGTGTGAAGAAATGTGTGTGTTTTTTGCCAATTTTAACCGCACACTTGTTGTTTATGTACATGGATTTTATAATGTCGTATGTTTTACCCCCAACACCACTTTCCATCAATTTGTATAGCAGACCCTCATGCCAAATTGAGTCGAAGGCTTTTTTGAAATCAACAAAGCATGAGAAGACTTTGCCTTTGTTTTGGTTTGTTTGGTTGTCAATTAGGGTGTGTAGGGTGAATACATGGTCTGTTGTACGGTAATTTGGTAAAAAGCCAATTTGACATTTGCTCAGTACATTGTGTTCATTGAGGAAATGTACGAGTCTGCTGTTAATGATAATGCAGAGTATTATGTTGGCGCATATTCCACGGTAGTTATTGGGGTCAAATTTGTCTCCACTTTTGTGGATTGGGGTGATCAGTCCTTGGTTCCAAATATTGGGGAAGATGCCAGAGCTAAGGACGATGTTAAAGAGTTTTAGTATAGCCAATTGGAATTTGTTGTCTGTATATTTCTCTCTCTCTGTCTCTGTCTCTCATTCTGTGTTACAGAGCTTCTCCCTCCAGCTGCACTAAAACAGCTAGGGGCACTTGTGTCACATCTGTCTGTCAGCTCCAGTCTCTCAGCGGAGCCAGAAGGTCGTTAAATTACCACCAATACCATCATGTTCTTAATTAGCACCACAGTCATTCCAGATGAGGATTAGAGGGAGGGAGAGGAGAAGGGATAGAGTGGTGGAGAGATACAGAGAGTGAGCAGGAAAGATGAATAGATATGACACAGAGAGCAAGAAAGAGGGATGAATGAAAGAGCCAGAAAGCGAGAGAGACAGAAGAACGGGGGAGAGAGAAGAACGAGGGGAGAGGGACAGGGAGAGAGAGAGGGACAGGGAGAGAGAGAGGGACAGGGAGAGAGAGAGGGACAGCGAGAGAGAGAGGGGCAGGGAGAGAGAGAGGGGGACGGGAGAGAGAGAGAAGGACAGGAAGAGAGAGAGGGACAGGGAGAGAGAGAGGGGACGGGAGAGAGAGAGTGGGACGGGAGAGAGAGAGGGACAGGGAGAGAGAGAGGGACAGGGAGAGAGAGCGGGACAGGGAGAGAGAGAGTGGGACGGGAGAGAGAGAGGGACAGGGAGAGAGAGCGGGACAGGGAGAGAGAGCGGGACAGGGAGAGAGAGAGGGGCAGACGGGAGAGAGAGAGGGGGAGAGCGAACTCGTTAGTGTTTGTTCTGTGGCGATGTCAGCTTGTCTCCAACGCTAATGACTGTAATTATACACACACTGATTGGGTTAGGCCTATAATTACACATTCACACACACATACAAACACACCCACTCTGAAACACACAGTGACACTTACACACACAAACAAATACACATAAGTGTATACAGGCCCAGTGCCAAACACACAGCAACTAAGCGTGTTCCACTGGTTTAAGTGTGTGAACATAAATCTATCAGCCTCAGCATCCTCTTTCTATGTGTTGATGAGATGTTTTACAACCTGATGAAGGCTCTGGTTCAAACCAAAACAACATGTTGGGAAACATAAAGATAAAAGAGGGTTTCTGTGGACATTGTTAAACTCTCCATATCACTTTCAGGACAGTTTTGAAGAGGTATTCCAATAGCTTTATTTATATTCCTGATAACACAAACAGCTTTTTAATCACATGATATGCATGGATGTTAACCATTATGAATAACGCACCAATATCCATGCAGATGTGTGCTATTCTGTGACAAAACATATGAGTTATTCACGTACATGTTTATCACAGGTAATACATGTCCCATATAGGTATTTAAAACAGCTTGACTTCCATATAACCCTGGAGAAGGTACAGGGTTCTGAATGCAGGTGTTCTTCTCTAATGAACCTATTGTTGTTTTAAGTTTAAGTCATTATTGTCCTATATGTACCCGTTTATCCACCCCACTTAGCTGTTTAATATTGATTGAGATAAAGCAGGTCGATGTGGTTCATGAGACTACATTTCAGACACAGTATCGCTGTGACTTCTGATCTACCTTCATCTTCATAATGGGCTCCTAGCATCTAGGCTTCTTCTTTAAGTTGTTGCTAATAGGGGGTGTGTGTGTGTGTGCGTGCGTGCGTTTGTGTGCGTGCGTCCGTGCTCACTCGCACGTGTACGTATAGAGATTGTTATTCGTTAGCAATATGATGACTACGTTAAACAAGTCAACCATGATCCCCTGCCTTTTCATTCACTGCTCTTTATCAACATGAGATACAGACCCTTAGTTCCTCTTGACAAGAAAATGAAGATTGTGGTCCACTGCAGTAGTCTAATAGGCCAAGGAGTCTTGGCTTGACGAGAGGGCTAGTAAAAGTATTTACAAGGCTTGCATGCTAATGTTACTACCCTCCTAACTGGACCCATCGGTGCATGAAAGCCACAGCACAGTACTGGGAGAGTACTGACACACACACACACACACACAAAGTCAGTACAGGCAACCATTATTTTACTGTACGTCGTTAATTTAATGGACATTCCTCACTCAGTCTCCGAGGATCTGGAGATATCAGAGGGAACATTTGTTTGTAATTTCCCAAAAATGTAAATAAATTGTTAAATGTCTTATATATGATTTAATGAATTGTGGAATCCATTTAGCTCCGTCCTCCATCTATGTTCAGAACATATTTTGATGGGCTTTATCAAGATGTTTGCCAATTTGTTGTTCTTTGCCCTGAATTTGTAAAGCAAAGTAAATTTGATGAAGACATTTTGTTAGACAAGTGCACATGTTTATCATTGAAATATCAGCTTTATACTTTTCAACTCTGTTATGGAGAAAACGGAGGTCAGACAACAAAATTGTCTGTATTATATATCATCTTTATAATGTTCTATCTTCATCATTATCATTGCTATCAACTTTATCATCATTAGACGGTGTGTAACAATGTTTAACAGTGTTCTTTCCTCTGTGTGTGTGTGTGTGTGTGTGTGTGTGTGTGTGTGTGTGTGTGTGTGTGTGTGTGTGTGTGTGTGTGTGTGTGTGTGTGTGTGTGTGTGTGTGTGTGTGTGTGTGTGTGTGTGTGTGTCTGTGTCTGTGTCTGTGTCTGTGTCTGCGCGCGCGCAGGGAGAGGGAGAGCTTTGTGACCACCAACCTGAGTAGGATCCAGTACATGCAGGTCAGACTGAGAAGCAACCTGGAGGCTATAGGCTTGCTCAACAAACAGGTAAGAACACACACACACACTGGGTCCATCTGGCCCAACACACACACACACACTGGGTCTATCTGGCCCAACACACACACACACACACACACACTGGGTCCATCTGGCCCAACACACACACACACACTGGGTCCATCTGGCCCAACACACACACACATACTGGGTCCATCTGGCCCAACACACACACACATACTGGGTCCATCTGGCCCAACACACACACACATACTGGGTCCATCTGGCCCAACACAGACACACACACATACTGGGTCCATCTGGCCCAACACACACACACAGACATACTGGGTCCATCTGGCCCAACACACACACACACAGACCAGACCAGCCCACCTGCTGTGTAGTGCAGACTGAAGAAGAAGCCCTAAAGCATCTGACATCAAACACACACACATCCATTTCCTCTTCCTCTGAAGGAGGGAGGAAAGAGAGAACCAATCTCATCAGTAGATAACGGTGACGTTTCTTCACCACTAAATGATTCTCTTTCATGCCAGAGAGAGGGAAGTATCAATATAGTGTTGTAGCCCATCACTCTCTGACGGGGAAGAAAAATGGTATGCTGGGATAAAAGACAGAAAGGAAGAACAGAAGAATCTCCTGACCAAAAGAGAAGTGCACCGTCGTTTATCTGGGTTGTCACTTCACAAGAGAAATGGTCAACAAATCCACAACGTGCAGGAAGATGTTTATTTCCTCTTCTTGAACAAAGCTTCTAGAATCATTCACCTGGCTGTTGTGAATATTTTGGGTTTGAAAAGTATCAGCAGCATGTCAACTGTTTTGCTCTTGAGTTGTTTAGTATAGTTAGAGCCAGTGTTGTAGTACTCAAATCCAGTCTCGATATCACATATTGAGCATCTTGGTCTCGGTGTAGGATACATTGGTACTCGGTCTTGATTTGGACAGTGAGGACTGGTAATTTCTTTACGAGACCAGCTGATTAAAAAAATGTATTATCAGCTTCCATTCAGTCAGCGCATAAAATCGCTTTGCCAGGCCAAATATATACACTCCTTTCTTGAAACATGAATATCTTATGGCCTATTGAAACCTGGGATTCCTACTTTACTCATAACATTACTGTCCTTTACTTTCATTACATTTCCTTGACTCGCTGGTAGGGTAGAGTGGTGGAAATGGTAGGAAAGTTGTGTGCTCACTATTAGTAAGAGGAGACAGGGGGAATTATAACAGTCTTTATATCTATTATAGTGGCAGTGGAGAACATATTGGACTTTCAGTGTGTGACAGGTTAGTACAGTGGAGAACCTGCTGGACCTTCAGTGTGTGACAGGTTAGTACAGTGGAGAACCAGTTGGACCTTCAGTGTGTGACAGGTTAGTACAGTGGATAACCGGTTGGACCTTCAGTGTGTGACAGGTTAGTACAGTGGATAACCTGCTGGACCTTCAGTGTGTGACAGGTTAGTACAGTGGATAACCTGCTGGACCTTCAGTGTGTGACAGGTTATAGTACAGTGGAGAACCTATTGGACCTTCAGTGTGTGACAGGTTAGTACAGTGGAGAACCTATTGGACCTTCAGTGTGTGACAGGTTATAGAACAGTGGAGAACCTATTGGACCTTCAGTGTGTGACAGGTTAGTACAGTGGAGAACCTATTGGACCTTCAGTGTGTGACAGGTTATAGTACAGTGGAGAACCTATTGGAACTTCAGTGTGTGACAGGTTATAGTACAGTGGAGAACCTATTGGACCTTCAGTGTGTGACAGGTTAGTACAGTGGAGAACCTATTGGACCTTCAGTGTGTGACAGGTTAGTACAGTGGAGAACCTATTGGACCTTCAGTGTGTGACAGGTTAGTAAAGTGGAGAACCTATTGGACCTTCAGTGTGTGACAGGTTATAGTACAGTGGAGAACCTATTGGACCTTCAGTGTGTGACAGGTTAGTACAGTGGAGAACCGGTTGGACCTTCAGTGTGTGACAGGTTAGTACAGTGGATAACCTGTTGGACCTTCAGTGTGTGACAGGTTAGTACAGTGGAGAACCTATTGGACCTTCAGTGTGTGACAGGTTAGTACAGTGGATAACCTGCTGGACCTTCAGTGTGTGACAGGTTAGTACAGTGGAGAACCGGTTGGACCTTCAGTGTGTAACAGGTTAGTACAGTGGAGAACCTATTGGACCTTCAGTGTGTAACAGGTTAGTACAGTGGATAACCTGTTGGACCTTCAGTGTGTGACAGGTTAGTACAGTGGAGAACCTATTGGACCTTCAGTGTGTGACAGGTTAGTACAGTGGATAACCTGCTGGACCTTCAGTGTGTGACAGGTTAGTACAGTGGAGAACCGGTTGGACCTTCAGTGTGTAACAGGTTAGTACAGTGGAGAACCTATTGGACCTTCAGTGTGTGACAGGTTAGTACAGTGGATAACCTATTGGAACTTCAGTGTGTGACAGGTTATAGTACAGTGGAGAACCTATTGGACCTTCAGTATGTGACAGGTTAGTACATTGGAGAACCTATTGGACCTTCAGTGTGTGACAGGTTAGTACAGTGGAGAACCGGTTGGACCTTCAGTGTGTGACAGGTTAGTACAGTGGATAACCTGTTGGACCTTCAGTGTGTGACAGGTTAGTACAGTGGAGAACCTATTGGACCTTCAGTGTGTAACAGGTTAGTACAGTGGAGAACCTATTGGACCTTCAGTGTGTGACAGGTTAGTACAGTGGATAACCTGCTGGACCTTCAGTGTGTGACAGGTTAGTACAGTGGAGAACCGGTTGGACCTTCAGTGTGTAACAGGTTAGTACAGTGGAGAACCTATTGGACCTTCAGTGTGTGACAGGTTAGTACAGTGGATAACCTGCTGGACCTTCAGTGTGTGACAGGTTATAGTACAGTGGAGAACCTATTGGACCTTCAGTGTGTGACAGGTTAGTACAGTGGAGAACCTATTGGACCTTCAGTGTGTGACAGGTTAGTAAAGTGGAGAACCTATTGGACCTTCAGTGTGTGACAGGTTAGTACAGTGGATAACCTGCTGGACCTTCAGTGTGTGACAGGTTAGTACAGTGGAGAACCGGTTGGACCTTCAGTGTGTAACAGGTTAGTACAGTGGAGAACCTATTGGACCTTCAGTGTGTGACAGGTTAGTACAGTGGATAATCTGTTGGACCTTCAGTGTGTGACAGGTTAGTACAGTGGAGAACCTATTGGACCTTCAGTGTGTGACAGGTTAGTACAGTGGAGAACCTGTTGGACCTTCAGTGTGTGACAGGTTCCTGATTCTGAAAGGACAGCAACCACACACGGGGGGGGTTCGAGAAGGTGTCAGGTGTTTAATAGCCTGGGTCTCAGACACCTCATTGTGTGTGTTTATTAGCCTGGGTCTCAGATACCTCATTGTGTGTATTTTGTGTTTAATAGCCTGGGTCTCAGATACCTCATTGTGTGTATTTTGTGTTTAATAGCCTGGGTCTGAGACACCTCATTGTGTGTGGTTTTGTGTTTAATAGCCTGGGTCTCAGACACCTCATTGTGTGTGTTTAATAGCCTGGGTCTGAGACACCTCATTGTGTGTGGTTTTGTGTTTAATAGCCTGGGTCTCAGACACCTCATTGTGTGTGTTTAATAGCCTGGGTCTGAGACACCTCATTGTGTGTGGTTTTGTGTTTAATAGCCTGGGTCTCAGACACCTCATTGTGTGTGTTTAATAGCCTGGGTCTCAGACACCTCATTGTGTGTATTTTGTGTTTAATAGCCTGGATCTGAGACACCTCATTGTGTGTGGTTTTGTGTTTAATAGCCTGGGTCTCAGACACCTCATTGTGTGTGTTTTGTGTTTAATAGCCTGGGTCTCAGACACCTCTTAATCTGCTGTGTGAATCATTACACATATCGATCCAGCCGTCCTCTCCTACACAGAACACTTAATGAGGACGCCAACACACACCTAGACAGACAGGCAACCTCCCACTCAATTTCACCAGCCCGCCATCTGCCACACACACGCCTATCCATGTCCTTGTCAAAAGACTAATGAAATGTCTTACTTCATTCTGCAGCTAGAGAACTCCAGATGAAGCTCAATTCTAGCTGTCTAATCTCCATAGAATAACACATGTTTCATTTCCATAGATTAGTGGCTCAGAATAATAGCTAATCTCCTTTCTTCATTTGGATATTGAATGTGTTGTTATTGCTTCCGCTAAGAGTAGTAGACAGCCTTCACACTGTTCACCAGTGGATTTTAGCCTATGATCAGCTAAACCAAGCATACACGCACACACACTCCACCCACCTAGACGGAACCAGTTCAGGGTTAGAGACTCATGCAGGGATTTTTAATTAGCAAACGTCCAGTCTTTGTAAAGATGATGGAAAATTAAACATGTCCTGAAGAATGTTAGTTAATTAGTTAATTTACATCATACTGTGTTTTCACAGACACATAACTGTGGTTTGATTTGGGCTGGGCGGGGGAGGTGACATTTTCACAAGAGGGTATTACTGGATTTAAACTGACGTGTTGGAGATTTGGCTGAGGTTTTGGACAAGGCAGGGGATATGGCTTTTGCAGGGCAACAGGTAAGGTTGGTCTTAGATTCTACTGGATCTGTGGATATACAGGATAGGTGGAAAGAGTTTAACCCTTATTTCTTCAACCTATTCAGGCTGTTTCAGATCGGAGGAATCATCAAGAGGTGAGAGAAGGAAGGGAGTACGATTTCAGTTTGAGTTCAAACACACACATTAATAGAAAGATTGGAAGCTGCACATCTGATAGACATATTTCCTAATAATCCCAATACTGCCGCCTGTCGTCTTTCCTGTGAACGAGGGATGGGATGGAAGGATAGGGGAGGAGAGATGTCTAGAACAGTGGTTTTCAACCGGTGTGCCGCGTCACACTGGTATGCCTTTAGAAACTCACCAGGGGTGCCTCGTCACACTGGTGTGCCTTTAGAAACTCTCAGGGGTGCCTCGTCACACTGGTGTGCCTTTAGAAACTCTCAGGGGTGCCGCGTCACACTGGTATGCCTTTAGAAACTCACCAGGGGTGCCTCGTTACACTGCTGTGCCTTTAGAAACTCTCAGGGGTGCCTCGTCACACTGCTGTGCCTTTAGAAACTCTCAGGGGTGCCTCGTTACACTGGTGTGCCTTTAGAAACTCTCAGGGGTGCCTCGTCACACTGCTGTGCCTTTAGAAACTCTCAGGGGTGCTTCGTTACACTGGTGTGCCTTTAGAAACTCACCAGGGGTGCCTCGTTACACTGCTGTGCCTTTAGAAACTCACCAGGGGTGCCTCGTTACACTGCTGTGCCTTTAGAAACTCTCAGGGGTGCCTCGTCACACTGCTGTGCCTTTAGAAACTCTCAGGGGTGCCTCGTTACACTGGTGTGCCTTTAGAAACTCTCAGGGGTGCCTCGTCACACTGGTATGCCTTTAGAAAATCACCAGGGGTGCCTCGTCACACTGCTGTGCCTTTAGAAACTCTCAGGGGTGCCTCGTCACACTGCTGTGCCTTTAGAAACTCTCAGGGGTGCCTCGTCACACTGGTATGCCTTTAGAAACTCTCAGGGGTGCCTCGTCACACTGGTATGCCTTTAGAAAATCACCAGGGGTGCCTCGTCACACTGCTGTGCCTTTAGAAACTCTCAGGGGTGCCTCGTCACACTGGTGTGCCTTTAGAAACTCTCAGGGGTGCCTCGTCACACTGCTGTGCCTTTAGAAAATCACCAGGGGTGCCTCGTCACACTGGTGTGCCTTGAGTAACTCTCAGGGGTGCCTCGTCACACTGCTGTGCCTTTAGAAACTCTCAGGGGTGCCTCGTCACACTGGTGTGCCTTTAGAAACTCACCAGGGGTGCCTCGTTACACTGCTGTGCCTTTAGAAACTCTCAGGGGTGCCTCGTCACACTGCTGTGCCTTTAGAAACTCTCAGGGGTGCCTCGTCACACTGCTGTGCCTTTAGAAACTCTCAGGGGTGCCTCGTCACACTGCTGTGCCTTTAGAAACTCTCAGGGGTGCCTCGTCACACTGGTGTGCCTTTAGAAACTCTCAGGGGTGCCTCGTCACACTGGTGTGCCTTTAGAAACTCTCAGGGGTGCCTCGTCACACTGGTGTGCCTTTAGAAACTCTCAGGGGTGCCTCGTCACACTGCTGTGCCTTTAGAAACTCTCAGGGGTGCCTCGTCACACTGGTGTGCCTTTAGAAACTCTCAGGGGTGCCTCGTCACACTGCTGTGCCTTTAGAAACTCTCAGGGGTGCCTCGTCACACTGGTGTGCCTTTAGAAACTCTCAGGGGTGCCTCGTCACACTGCTGTGCCTTTAGAAACTCTCAGGGGTGCCTCGTCACACTGCTGTGCCTTTAGAAACTCTCAGGGGTGCCTCGTCACACTGCTGTGCCTTTAGAAACTCTCAGGGGTGCCTCGTCACACTGGTGTGCCTTTAGAAACTCTCAGGGGTGCCTCGTCACACTGGTGTGCCTTTAGAAACTCTCAGGGGTGCCTCGTCACACTGCTGTGCCTTTAGAAACTCTCAGGGGTGCCTCGTCACACTGCTGTGCCTTTAGAAACTCTCAGGGGTGCCTCGTCACACTGGTGTGCCTTTAGAAACTCTCAGGGGTGCCTCGTCACACTGCTGTGCCTTTAGAAACTCTCAGGGGTGCCTCGTCACACTGCTGTGCCTTTAGAAACTCTCAGGGGTGCCTCGTCACACTGCTGTGCCTTTAGAAACTCTCAGGGGTGCCTCGTCACACTGGTGTGCCTTTAGAAACTCTCAGGGGTGCCTCGTCACACTGCTGTGCCTTTAGAAACTCTCAGGGGTGCCTCGTCACACTGGTGTGCCTTTAGAAACTCTCAGGGGTGCCTCGTCACACTGCTGTGCCTTTAGAAACTCTCAGGGGTGCCTCGTTACACTGGTGTGCCTTTAGAAACTCTCAGGGGTGCCTCGTCACACTGGTATGCCTTTAGAAAATCACCAGGGGTGCCTCGTCACACTGCTGTGCCTTTAGAAACTCTCAGGGGTGCCTCGTCACACTGGTGTGCCTTTAGAAACTCTCAGGGGTGCCTCGTCACACTGCTGTGCCTTTAGAAACTCTCAGGGGTGCCTCGTCACACTGGTATGCCTTTAGAAACTCTCAGGGGTGCCTCGTCACACTGGTATGCCTTTAGAAAATCACCAGGGGTGCCTCGTCACACTGCTGTGCCTTTAGAAACTCTCAGGGGTGCCTCGTCACACTGGTGTGCCTTTAGAAACTCTCAGGGGTGCCTCGTCACACTGCTGTGCCTTTAGAAAATCACCAGGGGTGCCTCGTCACACTGGTGTGCCTTGAGTAACTCTCAGGGGTGCCTCGTCACACTGCTGTGCCTTTAGAAACTCTCAGGGGTGCCTCGTCACACTGGTGTGCCTTTAGAAACTCACCAGGGGTGCCTCGTTACACTGCTGTGCCTTTAGAAACTCTCAGGGGTGCCTCGTCACACTGCTGTGCCTTTAGAAACTCTCAGGGGTGCCTCGTCACACTGCTGTGCCTTTAGAAACTCTCAGGGGTGCCTCGTCACACTGCTGTGCCTTTAGAAACTCTCAGGGGTGCCTCGTCACACTGGTGTGCCTTTAGAAACTCTCAGGGGTGCCTCGTCACACTGGTGTGCCTTTAGAAACTCTCAGGGGTGCCTCGTCACACTGGTGTGCCTTTAGAAACTCTCAGGGGTGCCTCGTCACACTGGTGTGCCTTTAGAAACTCTCAGGGGTGCCTCGTCACACTGCTGTGCCTTTAGAAACTCTCAGGGGTGCCTCGTCACACTGGTGTGCCTTTAGAAACTCTCAGGGGTGCCTCGTCACACTGCTGTGCCTTTAGAAACTCTCAGGGGTGCCTCGTCACACTGCTGTGCCTTTAGAAACTCTCAGGGGTGCCTCGTCACACTGCTGTGCCTTTAGAAACTCTCAGGGGTGCCTCGTCACACTGGTGTGCCTTTAGAAACTCTCAGGGGTGCCTCGTCACACTGGTGTGCCTTTAGAAACTCTCAGGGGTGCCTCGTCACACTGCTGTGCCTTTAGAAACTCTCAGGGGTGCCTCGTCACACTGCTGTGCCTTTAGAAACTCTCAGGGGTGCCTCGTCACACTGGTGTGCCTTTAGAAACTCTCAGGGGTGCCTCGTCACACTGCTGTGCCTTTAGAAACTCTCAGGGGTGCCTCGTCACACTGCTGTGCCTTTAGAAACTCTCAGGGGTGCCTCGTCACACTGCTGTGCCTTTAGAAACTCTCAGGGGTGCCTCGTCACACTGGTGTGCCTTTAGAAACTCTCAGGGGTGCCTCGTCACACTGCTGTGCCTTTAGAAACTCTCAGGGGTGCCTCGTCACACTGGTGTGCCTTTAGAAACTCTCAGGGGTGCCTCGTCACACTGGTGTGCCTTTAGAAACTCTCAGGGGTGCCGCAAAACTTTACCTAATCTTTTTTTTTAACTCACTTGTAAACGTGACAAAATGAACTTGGGATTTTGGCTTAGGAACACCAGTGGTGCTGGCACCAGAGATGGGCAGCATTTCTGTTGATGTATTTAAAATATGTATTTCAGTTACTTCTGAGTATTTTGTAATAAGATGCTTTTGAGAGCTGTAATTTGTATTTTCAAAATACAAAATACATTTCTATACCATTTTGGCCCCCTTTCACCCTGCTTCAGAAGTCTGAAGGCGCTATTGTGTGATAAGAGCGTAGCAGGTTAGGAGAATTATGTTAAGCTGTATCCCATCTAAGACATGACCCCATAACAAGGCCAGAAATAATACCCAATGTGCTTTGCAGGTCATTTTAGTATGTTCATTGTCACATAAACATTTACATTTTGGTCATTTAGCAGACACTCTTATCCAGAGGGACTTAATTAAGGTAGTCAACTGAGGTAGTTAAACAATAACATACAGTATCACAGTCATAGCAAGTAAAAAGGTTCTGTAAATGTTGCTGAGAATGTTGTTGCTGTTTGGGCCAGATACTTGCAAAAAATGTACTTTTTTTTTATTTAACTTGGCAAGTCAGTTAAGAACAAATGATTATTTACAATGACGGCCTACCCCGGCCAAACCCATTTTAAACTACAGAAAACCTTTACAAACCGCTAGTCTCTAGACCTTTACGTTGAAAAGTAATACCTGTTTTACCGGAGCAAGGCCTACATGTTTTTCTTTCTATTGGATATTTACGGGACGCTCTTAAAGAGGCACACGCAAATGAACCGTCTTGAGTAAGGAACTATGAAAAAAAAAAGGATAAACCTATTTAAAATAAACCTATTTAAATTAATTTAATCGATTCATTTTTTGGGTCACAGGAAATTAATGATTTGCAGTATGGATCAGATGAGATGGAGGTCATTACCACTAAATACATTATTAGGAAAAGTTTAGGTGTGCCACACAATTTTTTATCCCGTCAAAAAAGGTTAGGAACCACTGGCTAGAGTACAGAGATGGAACGGAAATGTTACTGTGTGTGTCAGACCTAGGTTCAAATACTATTTCAAATTATGTCAATTGCTTTCACATACATTTCAAAGTAAGTATTCAGACAAGTAGTTGAATATTGGAATGGGTTTGGAAAAACACTTTGAAAGTATTGGCATGTAATTGAAAATACTAAAATACACTGACGCAAATAAACTCCCGTGCATTTAACCTAGATATTTGAAAATAATATTTGAAATAAGAAAATACTTTCAAATAATAGGCTATTTATCTGAAATGCTTTGAAAATACTTGAAAATACTTCCAATTGAAGTAGTTAATTCGGACCACATTAGTTGAAAATGCTCAAATACACAGAAAATAATTATTTAAATAACAAATATTTAAATACAAGAGCAACTTACAATTAGTGCATGCATAATGAAAGAATCCTTAATGGTGAAAAAGCCACATACGTTTGCGAAATTACAACAACAAATGTTTGTTGCTGCAAACAATGAACACTATTTGTTCAGCCTCTGATGTCATTGCCCACGCAACAGTTGCGCACATTGTGTACTGCACAATGTGTACTGCACAATGTGTACTGCACATTGTGTTCTGCACAATGTGTACTGCACAATGTGTTCTGCACAATGTGTACTGCACATTGTGTTCTGCACAATGTGTACTGCACAATGTGTTCTGCACAATGTGTACTGCACAATGTGTTCTGCACAATGTGTACTGCACAATGTGTTCTGCACAATGTGTTCTGCACAATGTGTACTGCACAATGTGTACTGCACAATGTGTACTGCACAATGTGTACTGCACAATGTGTACTGCACATTGTGTTCTGCACAATGTGTACTGCACAATGTGTTCTGCACAATGTGTACTGCACAATGTGTTCTGCACAATGTGTTCTGCACAATGTGTACTGCACAATGTGTTCTGCACAATGGGTACTGCACAATGTGTTCTGCAGTGTTTTTTACTGGGTTGTTGGGCAACACTCCTCACCTCTGCTTTGTCAACCAAACAAAACCGATAACAACGGCCGTGGGGCAGGGTGTTATTCAGATACTCTTTGAAGAGGAAGGGTGTGTGTGTGTGTGTGTGTGTGTGTGTGTGTGTGTGTGTGTGTGTGTGTGTGTGTGTGTGTGTGTGTGTGTGTGTGTGTGTGTGTGTGTGTGTGTGTGTGTGTGTGTGTGTGTGTGTGTGTGTGTGTGTGTGTGTGTGTGTGTGTGTGTGTGTGACATCACTCTTTAACCGCAGCTTCCATACAGACACACACTCACTCTTACATACACATGTCTGAGGAACAGATGGGGATGAGTGTCACTGTCACTACAGACTCTCTCTCTGTCCATATGTCTGTTTTTCATCTCTGTCTGCTTACCGTACAGCTCAAAATAACCAGGAATCAGCCAGCTCCTCTCTCTCTCTCTCTCTCTCTCTGATCACTGTGTCATTGCAGATCTCACACATTGACATGTATCTTACCTACCAAAACCAAAACACACCTTAAACTTGCCAGTTACGTACAAAAAATTATCTAAAGTTTTGGATATGATTGTTTTTGGAGCCCAGTTCCATTCTGACCATGCCTGATGAGTTTTGTGTAGACAGTGTGTAGGGGTCGTAAACCCATTTCTCTCATCTCTGACTGTCTCTGACTGTTTCTGTTGTTTTCTGGTCACATCTACACCATGATGACAGCTCTCAGGAACATTTAACAGCTTTCCTCTCTTCTACCCTCCACATTCCCCTCGCTTTTTCTCTCTTTTTCTCTCTCTTATTCTCTCTCACCCTCTCTCTCAAACTCTCTCACTCTCTCTCTCAAACTCTCTCTTTCTCAAACTCTCTCTCTCTTTCCCCTAGCTGAGTGCTCTGGGAGGAGAGAACGAGAGATTGCGTCTGCAGTTGGAGGAGGAGAGAGCAGAGCGCAGACGAGTGGAGCGACTGATACCGCCAACCAACCACCGGAGGGGTACCTCCCTCCTTCCCCTTTCCCTCACCCACGGGTCTTCCTCCTCCCTTCCCTCCCTCACCCCCTCTCTGGATAGAGACACAGGATACCCTCCCCCTGCCTCCCACCTTTCCCCCTCCCCTTTTCACCACTCCCCCAGCCACAGCCCCAGTCCCAGGCCAGGGGAGGACAGTGCCCTGACCCGAGCAGAGTTGAGCGTGGCTGGGCCGCGGGAGCCAGGCGAGGCCCAGGCTGTTAATGAGGCCTACTGGGTGAGGAGGGTGGGAGAACTATCAGTACAGTTGCAGGACAGAGAGCTCTACTGGTCAGGTAGGATCAACCAACTCGCTACAGAGATACGACAGACTAAGGACGCTTCGCCCCTCACCTGACCTCCAGCTGACCTCTAAACCCTGTTCCCTGACCCCTGACCTCTAAAGCCTGACATCTCTTCCTTGTTTGGCTGTTGTTTTGGATGGGTTCAGTTATGAAGCCATATCATTGTCTCTGATCACTGTATGACTGTATACCATGTGCTGCAAATGTTGGCATTTACATCTATTTTGAGTTTGCGCGTCATTTGTGGTTAGTGCCGTGTGTGCGTGTTCCTGCACTCGTATAGTGCCTTGTAACATGGAGAGTACTGTAGTAATATTGATAGTTATTGTTGTCTCTCTGAGTTCCAGTTTGATAATAAATCCAAATGTTAAAAAAATCCAGTTTAATGTTTAAAGTTGTCACTGAAAGCCAGATAGTTGTCACTGAAGGCCAGATAGTTGTCACTGAAAGCCAGATAGTTGTCACTGAAAGCCAGATAGTTGTCACTGAAAGCCAGATAGTTGTCACCGAAGGCCAGATAGTTGTCACTGAAAGCCAGATAGTTGTCACTGAAAGCCAGATAGTTGTCACTGAAAGCCAGATAGTTGTCACTGAAAGCCAGATAGTTGTCACTGAAAGCCAGATAGTTGTCACTGAAAACCAGATAGTTGTCACTGAAAGAAAGATAGTTGTCACTGAAAGCCAGATAGTTGTCACTGAAAGCCAGATAGTTTTCACTGAAGGCCAGATAGTTGTCACTGAAAGCCAGATAGTTGTCACTGAAGGCCAGATAGTTTTCACTGAAAGCCAGATAGTTGTCACTGAAAGCCATATAGTTGTCACTGAAAGCCATATAGTTGTCACTGAAAGCCAGATAGTTGTCACTGAAGGCCAGATAGTTTTCACTGAAGGCCAGATAGTTGTCACTGAAGGCCAGATAGTTGTCACTGAAAGCCAGATACTTGTCACTGAAGGCCAGATAGTTTTCACTGAAAGCCAGATAGTTTTCACTGAAAGCCAGATAGTTGTCACTGAAAGCCAGATAGTTGTCACTGAAGGCCAGATAGTTGTCACTGAAAGCCAGATAGTTGTCACTGAAAGCCAGATAGTTGTCACTGAAGGCCAGATCGTTTTCACTGAAGGCCAGATAGTTGTCACTGAAGGCCAGATAGTTGAGACTGTAGGCCAGATAGTTGAGACTGTAGGCCAGATAGTTGAGACTGTAGGCCAGATAGTTGAGACTGTAGGCCAGATAGTTGAGACTGCAGGCCAGATAGTGTTCACTGAATGCCAGATAGTTGAGACTGTAGGCCAGATGGTTGAGACTGTAGGCCAGATAGTTGAGACTGTAGGCCAGATAGTTGAGACTGTAGGCCAGATAGTTGAGACTGCAGGCCAGATAGTGTTCACTGAATGCCAGATAGTTGAGACTGCAGGCCAGATAGTGTTCACTGAATGCCAGATAGTTGAGACTGTAGGCCAGATGGTTGAGACTGTAGGCCAGATAGTTGAGACTGTAGGCCAGATAGTTGAGACTGTAGGCCAGATAGTTGAGACTGCAGGCCAGATAGTGTTCACTGAATGCCAGATAGTTGAGACTGCAGGCCAGATAGTTGAGACTGCAGGCCAGATAGTTGAGACTGTAGGCCAGATAGTTGAGACTGTAGGCCAGATAGTTGAGACTGCAGGCCAGATAGTTGAGACTGTAGGCCAGATAGTTGAGACTGTAGGCCAGATAGTTGAGACTGCAGGCCAGATAGTTGTCACTGAAGGCCAGATGGTTAAGACTGTAGGCCAGATAGTTGAGACTGTAGGCCAGATAGTTGAGACTGTAGGCCAGATAGTTGAGACTGCAGGCCAGATAGTGTTCACTGAATGCCAGATAGTTGAGACTGCAGGCCAGATAGTTGAGACTGCAGGCCAGATAGTTGAGACTGTAGGCCAGATAGTTGAGACTGCAGGCCAGATAGTTGAGACTGTAGGCCAGATAGTTGAGACTGTAGGCCAGATAGTTGAGACTGCAGGCCAGATAGTTGAGACTGCAGGCCAGATAGTTGAGACTGCAGGCCAGATAGTTGAGACTGAAGGCCAGATAGTTGAGACTGTAGGCCATATAGTTGAGACTGTAGGCCAGATAGTTGAGACTGTAGGCCAGATAGTTGAGACTGTAGGCCAGATAGTGTTCACTGAATGCCAGATAGTTGAGACTGTAGGCCAGATGATTGAGACTGTAGGCCAGATAGTTGAGACTGTAGGCCAGATAGTTGAGACTGTAGGCCAGATAGTTGAGACTGCAGGCCAGATAGTGTTCACTGAATGCCAGATAGTTGAGGCTGCAGGCCAGATAGTGTTCACTGAATGCCAGATAGTTGAGACTGTAGGCCAGATAGTTGAGACTGTAGGCCAGATAGTTGAGACTGTAGGCCAGATAGTTGAGACTGCAGGCCAGATAGTGTTCACTGAATGCCAGATAGTTGAGACTGCAGGCCAGATAGTTGAGACTGCAGGCCAGATAGTTGAGACTGTAGGCCAGATAGTTGAGACTGCAGGCCAGATAGTTGAGACTGTAGGCCAGATAGTTGAGACTGTAGGCCAGATAGTTGAGACTGCAGGCCAGATAGTTGAGACTGCAGGCCAGATAGTTGAGACTGCAGGCCAGATAGTTGAGACTGAAGGCCAGATAGTTGAGACTGTAGGCCAGATAGTTGAGACTGTAGGCCAGATAGTTGAGACTGTAGGCCAGATAGTTGAGACTGTAGGCCAGATAGTTGAGACTGTAGGCCAGATAGTTGAGACTGTAGGCCAGATAGTTGAGACTGCAGGCCAGATAGTTGAGACTGTAGGCCAGATAGTTGTGACTGTAGGCCAGATAGTTGAGACTGTAGGCCAGATAGTTGAGACTGTAGGCCAGATAGTTGGGAAATGGAAGCCAGTGTTGGCTAAACAAGACCTACATGTGACAGAAAGGAAGGGTGGGATTCACTGTGATAATCATAACGGCTGAACACATAACATTATCTGTCCTCAGACCTCTCTCTTTCCCTCTCTGTCTATTCAAAGAGAAACATGGAGGCAGCCACAGACTCTTTCCTTCTCTCTCTCTCTCTCAATTCAATCCAAGGGGCTTTATTGGCATGGAAACATATGTTTACATTGCCAAAGCAAGTGAAATAGATAATAAATAAAAGTGGAATAAACAATAAAAAATGAGCAGTAAACATTACACTATCTCTGTCTCTCTCTCTCTCTTTATTTCTCTCTCAGGATTCTACATTTTAATGAGGAAGAGCTTGGCTTGTTAGTGGTATCGCTGTCACAGTCAAAAATACACCGCTTTTATGCACCAACACACACACACACACACACACACATGCTCTCACACACATATAGACTCTCACACACCAGAGCACAGTCATTAAAAGTGAAACCACAGGCCTTTAAAGGACTCCCAGGCCCAAACTAAGGCAGCTGCGCGACGGTGAAAAGAGTCCACTGGAAACAACGATGGGAATGATAATTTGTTGTTGTTGAAAAACCAGTGAGGTTTTACAGAGGTTAAGCTTGTCTTTGATCTGTTTTTAACTGGCTTTAGCTCTGTGGAGGGATTGTTCAGACATCTTCACACACTTACAGTAGACACAGGCTCTGACATGTATGTTCTACACAGGACACTCATTTGACACAGAGTTTCTTCTCTCATCCCCTAACTTCCCACCCTTAGTTTACTAAACGAATGTGTAGTTCCGACCTGCTGACAGTGTGTGTTTCACTTATACATGTGTGTGTATCTGTGTGTGTGGTCTTCTAGAAATCTGTGGTACACCTACAAAATATTGCCACTCACTGTTTTATTTTCATCCCAAATTAGCCCTGGTCTGTTTGTGGAGTGTGTGGCCTCTCTCTGTCTGAGAGAGAGGGATGTTGATGCTTATATGAATGATGATTATGATTACCAGGCATTATTTTATTTTGGATCCTCACAAGAGTTGCCCATCTGAACTAGCATCAGCATCGTAAGTGGCCATTGTGGAAGGAGCTGCACTGGCTACACATAGGCAATCCTTAGGTGGGCATCCCAAATGGCACCCTAGTCCTTTATAGGACACTATTTTTGACCAGAAGTGGCTATAAAGGTTTCTCCTCATACAGGGGACACTAGCTGATGTATATTGTCTGTTCTCTTAGGGGACTATCTCAGTAGAGGACTGGAAGCAATAAGCTGAGTAGCAGATACTGAACACTCCTTGTTATTAGAGACATAATGGCCAATGGGAAATGATCAGGAAATGAGAATGGATGTGAATAATAGTCAACTTGTCCTTCTTAAAGAAGATCATTATGAGCCTTGCACAGCTCTGGGTTTCTCCTATAAGGTGTGTGTGTGTGTGTGTGTGTGTGTGTGTGTGTGTGTGTGTGTGTGTGTGTGTGTGTGTGTGTGTGTGTGTGTGTGTGTGTGTGTGTGTGTGTGTGTGTGTGTGTGTGTGTGTGTGTGTGTGTGTGTTAAATTGACTCCTTGAGACTGGAAGGGCATAAACAGTCAATTTTTCTGATGCCCATGTGGATCTGATGGGACTGTTAATGAGGACAGAGGGACTGTCTATCTGACTGTCTCTCTGTTTGTCTGACTGTCTCTCTGTTTGTCTGACTGTCTCTCTGTTTGTCTGACTGGCTCTCTGTTTCTCTGACTGGCTCTCTGTTTGTCTGACTGGCTCTCTGTTTGTCTGACTGGCTCTCTGTTTGTCTGACTGGCTCTCTGTTTGCCTGACTGGCTCTCTGTTTGTCTGTCTGGCTCTCTGTTTGCCTGACTGGCTCTCTGTTTGTCTGATTGGCTCTCTGTTAGTCTGACTGGCTCTCTGTTTGTCTGACTGGCTCTTTGTTTGCCTGACTGGCTCTCTGTTTGTCTGACTGGCTCTCTGTTAGTCTGACTGGCTCTCTGTTATTCTGACTGTCTCCCGGTTATTCTGACTGTCTCCCGGTTTCTCTGACTGTCTCTCGGTTTCTCTGACTGTCTCTCGGTTTTTCTCTGACTGTCTCCCGGTTATTCTGAATGTCTCCCGGTTTCTCTGACTGTCTCCCGGTTTCTCTGACTGTCTCACGGTTTCTCTGACTGTCTCTCAGTTTCTCTGACTGTCTCCCGGTTATTCTGACTGTCTCCCGGTTTCTCTAACTGTCTCCCGGTTTCGTTTCTCTGACTGTCTCCCGGTTTCGTTTCTCTGGCCGTCTCCTGGTTTCGTTTCTCTGACTGTCTCTCGATTTCTCTGACTGTCTCCCGGTTTCGTTTCTCTGACTGTCTCTCGGTTTCTCTGACTGTCTCCCGGTTTCGTTTCTCTGACTGTCTCCCGGTTTCGTTTCTCTGACTGTCTCTCGGTTTCTCTGACTGTTTCCCGGGTTCGTTTCTCTGGCTGTCTCCCGGGTTCGTTTCTCTGGCTGTCTCCCGGTTTCGTTTCTCTGACTGTCTCCCGGTTTCGTTTCTCTGACTGTCTCCAAGTTTCGTTTCTCTGGCTGTCTCCCGGTTTCGTTTCTCTGGCTGTCTCCTTGTTTCTCTGACTGTTTCTCTGACTGTCTCCCAGTTTCTCTGACTGTCTCCCGGTTTCGTTTCTCTGGCTGTCTCCTTGTTTCTCTGACTGTTTCTCTGACTGTCTCCCAGTTTCTCTGACTGTCTCCTGGTTTCATTTCTCTGGCTGTCTCCTTGTTTCTCTGACTGTTTCTCTGACTGTTTCCCGGGTTCGTTTCTCTGGCTGTCTCCCGGTTTCGTTTCTCTGACTGTCTCCCGGTTTCGTTTCTCTGACTGTCTCCCGGTTTCGTTTCTCTGGCTGTCTCCTTGTTTCTCTGACTGTTTCTCTGACTGTCTCCCAGTTTCTCTAGCTGTGTCTCAGTTTCTCTGACTGTCTCCCAGTTTCTCTGACTGTCTCACAGTTTCTCTGACTGTCTCCCAGTTTCTCTAGCTGCGTCTCGGTTTCTCTGACTGTCTCCCAGTTTCTCTAGCTGCGTCTCGATTTCTCTGACTGTCTCCCAGTTTCTCTAGCTGCGTCTCGGTTTCTCTGACTGTCTCCCAGTTTCTCTAGCTGTGTCTCGGTTTCTCTGACTGTCTCCCAGTTTCTCTGACTGTTTCTCTGACTGTATCCCTTTTTCACTGAATGTCTCCTTGTTTGTCTGACTCAGAAAGAGATAGAGGGAAAGAAAGGTAGACATAGAAGGAGGGGACAAGCCAGAGGTGGAAGAGGACAGAGAGCATAGAGGGAGGGAAGAGCAGAGGGATAGAGGAACAGAGTGTAAGCCAGGGTAAGATTATTGTCCTTATCAGCATGCTCCAGAACCTGTGTGTGTGTGTCCCTAATGGGGCAGTGTGAGGGGAAATGAGGCCTGGCCTGATGGAGGCTGATTACCCATCGACTCTACACACATCAAAGAAAGAGAGGGAAGGTGGGAGAAGGGAGAAGGAGGAGGAGGGGAAGAAGAGAGGGGAGAGATGAAGGTTAAAGTCACCATCACCTCCTCTCTCCCTGGGACCCCAGACACTGCCACACACAGCCACCATTTTATTCAACCTTGACAGATTGGGCTTTCAGGGAAAAAGGGGATGAGGAGAGAGGAGAGGAAGGAGGGGTAATGAACGGACAGAGAGATGGAGGAAGAAGGGGGAGGAGGAAGGGTGAAGGGACAGACATGCCACAGACCTTCATTCTCCATATTAGAGAAATAATTCAATGAAACTTCTGTTAACGACGTCTGAGGGAAGTCCTGTTACTTATGACTGGAGGAATTATACCAGCCACACACACACACACCACAATTTGTCTGCCAGGTGTCTTGTCCTTCCTGACCCTGCTAAGGGTAGAGAGTGAGAGACTGGTGACAGAGGATGGTTGCCAGGTGTCCTTGTTTGAAATTGAAAATGTGAGATAGTCTATTTCCCTACATCACCCTCCTCTCAACCCTGGTACTCCCACCTTCAAGCCCATCCCATCCCCCCTCCTTCATTTTCAAAAACCATATTAAAATTCAGAGGGTCAATATTTCTTCCTTACCCCCACCCCCAAAACCCCACACCTAACCCCCCCCCCCCCCCCCCGTGTCCCCCTTGTTTTATTCAAAATCATTCAGAGTATGTTTTCCTTCCCCCACAGACGTCCCCACTCCCACATCTCCTATCTTCCCTTTTTATACAAGTCAGAGTATGTTTTCTTTCTGCAGCCCCCGAACCCCAATCCTTCTCCCGTCTGTCCCATTTCTCAGAAAGAACCCCAATACCCCTCAACCATTTCCTATCTCTCTCTCTCTCTCTCTCTCTCTCTCTCTCTCTCTCTCTCTCTCTCTCTCCCCATCTTTCTCAGTTCATTACCATATAGAGTATACAAGATGGCGCTGAAGGTAATCTCCACTCGCTGGATGACAAAATGGAGGTCTGCACATTGTCATCATCAGCGAAGCCTCACTGATGTGTGTCACGTCTTGGTGTGACAGCCACGCAAGCGATGAAAGACACACACATACACATACACTCACACACACTGGCGGCAGCATTATACTGACCACAAAACGCAGCATCTGTAATCAGGTCTGACATATTGAGGCAAAACGCTCCCATCTCATCTGACAGCCACACACGCACAGAGAGAACAGCATAACAATTCAGATGGAAATAGACGTTGTCAGTTTTCTGAATGTATTCTAAGGATGTATCGTGGTCCCTAATGTATATGCCATTTGTTAGTATTGCTGTTTGAATACATTAGCGTGGTTTTAGATGTGGGTTTGTAGGGGGAAGCGCAGGGAAGAGACTCTGGTGTGTTTATCATGGCATATCACACATGATTCAGATACTACCACAACCACTCTCTGTGTGTCTTCAGGCTGAAGACAGAAATGTGTAGCATCAACATCTTCTAACTTTAAGCATCATTGGGTAGACTGGTAGTGTATGCCACTGGTATGTCATCACCAGAATACAACAGAACACATCATCCTCTTTCTAAGAAAGTCGTGTTCCTTTCCTTCGTTTTGTTCATTCACTCGTCCTGGGTGAGTAGCATGTTCAGTGCGACAGTTATCTACTTCATGTTCAGTTGTAAGTCACAGCAAACAAAACGTTGTTGATCTCCTCCAGCAGTACTTAACACCACAACACGACAACAATGAGAACAGGAATAAAGATCAACCGTAGCAGATGTGGAGAGGGTGAAATCCACCCAAACTGTCACGGAGAGTTGTCATGTAGTCTTATTCATTTACAAATACAATTATTGTTCTTCACTTTGCTGGTTTGTTAAGTGACAAGCAAGGAGATCCTCCATGACGGTGTGGAAGAATTCAAACTGAACTGGATCTGAGAGAGTGTGTTCCCATACAGACTGGACCAGACTGGGGATGACACGTCTCACACCTACTAATGCAGCATCTCTGCTTATTGTCTCTCTGAAGTCTGGTACAGGAGTGAGGGAAAGGGGGAGAGGGAGAGAAAGAGATCGGTGGGAGGGAGAGGAGAAAGAGGGATGGGAGAGAGGCATTCTCAGGGGATGTAAGTCTAAGCTCTGAGTTTGTCACTAGCAGTGGCCCTATCAAGGTTCTGTGAATCACAAACCCTTTGGTGTTAATAGGCAGATTAAGAAAATAAACTAAGCAGGTCTTTATTAGGCTTCTACCTTTCCCATGTATCTATTTTATTTATTTATCTAGCTACCTCTGTTTTGCCACATTGTCTTGCAAAATGTTTTTTATGCTCCCTCTCTCTCCCCCTCTCTCTTTCTCTCTTTGTCTGTCTTTCTCATTTTCAAAAGGCACTTTATTTACCGACCCAGGGGAATGCTACATTATGCATTAACCTGTGCCATTATACATTCATTTATGTGTGCTTCTGCCTTTATGCAAATGCACTTTATGATTAAACAAATTGTTTTGCTGTTTGGGTGTGTGTTTGTTGAGTGTTGGCTGGTGACATTCATGTATAGTGCGTGCTTGTGCGCACGTGGGTGTGTGTGTCTGTGCGTGCGTGCGTGTGTGTGTGTATCTGTGCGTGCGTGCATGTGTGTGTTTGTGCGTGCGTGTGTGTCTGTGCGTGCGTGCGTGCGTCTGTGCATGCATGTGTGTGTCTGTGCTTGCGTGTGTCTGCGTGCGTGCGTGTGTCTGTGTGCGTGCGTATGTGTGTGTGTCTGTGTGTGTGTGTGTCTGTGCGTGCGTGTATGTGTCTGTGCGTGCGTGTATGTGTCTTTGCGTGCGTGTGTGTCTGTGCGTGCGTGTGTGTGTCTGTGTGTGTGTGTCTGCGTGCGCGTGTGTGTGTCTGTGCGTGCGTGTGTGTCTGTGCGTGCGTGCATGTGTCTGTGCGTGCGTGTGTGTGTCTGTGCGTGCGTGCGTGTGTGTCTGTGCGTGCGTGTGTGTGTCTGTGCGTGCGTGTGTGTGTCTGTGCGTGCGTGTGTGTGTGTGTCTGTGCGTGCGTGTGTGTCTGTGCATGCGTGTGTATGTCTGTGTGTGTGTCTGTGTGTGTGTGTCTGTGCGTGCGTGTGTGTCTGTGCGTGCGTGCGTGTGTCTGTGCGTGCGTGTGTGTGTCTGTGTGTGTGTCTGTGTGTGTGTGTGTGTGTCTGTGCGTGCGTGTGTGTCTGTGCGTGCGTGCGTGTGTGCGTGTGTGTGTCTGTGCGTGCGTGCGTGTTTGTCTGTGTGTGTGTGTCTGTGTGTGTGTGTGTGTGTGTGTGTGTGTGTGTGTCTGTGTGTGCGTGCGTGTGTGTGTCTGTGCGTGCGTGTGTGTGTCTGTGCGTGCGTTTGTGTGTGTGCGTGCGTGTGTGTGTGTGTCTGTGCGCGTGTGTGTGTGTGTGTGTCTGTGCGTGCGTGTGTGTGTCTGTGCGTGTGTGTGTCTGTGCGTGTGTGTGTCTGTGCGTGCGTGTGTGTGTCTGTGCGTGCGTGTCTGTGCGTGTGTGTGTGTGTCTGTGCGTGCGTGTGTGTGTCTGCATGCGTGTGTGTGTCTGTGCGTGTGTGTGTGTGTGTCTGTGCGTGCGTGTGTGTGTCTCTGCGTGCGTGTGTGTGTCTGTGCGTGCGTTTGTGTGTCTGTGCGTGCGTGTCTCTGCGTGCGTGTGTGTGTCTGTGCGTGTGTGTGTGTGTGTGTGCGTGTGTGTCTGTGCGTGTGTGTGTCTCTGCGTGCGTGTGTGTGTCTGTGCGTGTGTGTGTGTGTGTCTGTGCGTGTGTGTCTCTGCGTGCGTGTGTGTGTCTGTGCGTGTGTGTGTGTCTCTGCGTGCGTGTGTGTGTCTGTGCGTGTGTGTCTCTGCGTGTGTGTGTGTGTGTGTGTCTCTGCGTGCGTGTGTGTGTCTGTGCGTGTGTGTGTCTCTGTGTGTGTGTGTGTGTGTCTGTGCGTGTGTGTCTCTGCGTGCGTGTGTGTGTCTCTGCGTGCGTGTGTGTGTCTGTGCGTGTGTGTGTGTGTGTCTCTGCGTGTGTGTCTCTGCGTGCGTGTGTGTGTCTGTGCGTGTGTGTGTGTGTGTGTGTGTCTCTGCGTGCGTGTGTGTGTCTGTGCGTGTGTGTGTGTGTCTCTGCGTGCGTGTGTGTGTCTGTTCCCGCGCGTTTGATATACTGTATTATACTTAGTGTACTTTTATATTATTTATTTATTTGAAATACGTACCAAAACATACCAAGTGACATGTAGGCTCCTATTAAGGACAGAGCTATCAGAACTAATTATCAGAACCACAATCAGGTTATGTGGTTAAAAGTTGTGGTTGCTTTTAGGCATCTCTCAATCTTCCTGTCTCTCTCTGTTCCTCTCTCTTCCCCTATCCCCCTCCTGCCCCTCTTTCCCTCTGTCTTTCCCCCATGCAGCAGTTAGAGATGGGTGTGTAGTGGAGTCTGTTAGTGGGCTCTGTGAGTGTCCAGGAAACCAGCCCTTCACTCTTTGGTTTATGCTACCTCCTACCAAGGGAGGAGGGCCTCTTGTAATGTGTGTGTGTGTGTGTGTGCGTGCGTGTGAGAGAGAGAGAGACAGAATGTGTGAGATTAAAACTGGTCCCCTGTAAGGATGAATTTAATGAAGTAGCTTTATGAAATAGTAATTGTAATCATGGCAACACATGCATGTTATATTGCATGTTTAATAAAGGACATGAATTTACATGAACTACAGAATATTTCCTGCTAATTCTGAGATGTTGCATTTGCCTAAGACATGCTTGGATTCTGTAGTAACAGAATAATTTATTAAAACAAATGCTACATTTTACAAAGTACTCAAATTAAATGTGACCAGCACTTAAATATGTACTGCTAGGACATACAATATGCATGAAGTTATGCAAATGTTGTGGGGTGGTGGGAAAAGACTTGGGGCTGAACTTGTCAGCTGGGTTTGTCAAACATATGAGTTTGAGTAGAGTCAGCTTTGAGTATGTTAGGATTTCTTGTGAGTCTTTGTCCTAATGGTTAATGTTAGCAGATTGGTTGCTCACTGATTCTAACTGAGTCTAGCTCACCGGCGCACACACATACAATGCGAGGTACGGCAGAGACACTGATAACATTTTGAACGGTTGGGATTCATTAATACACGCAGAAAGGGTCAACTAGCATTCGCATACTGTTTACATTTTATATTTCTTCTTAACACTGTCTGAGAGTTACTCTGATGAACACTATGTCAGAGAAAAACCCTGATGAAGGCAAAAAGACAATTTGTTGGTTCAACTTGTATCAATAAAGAAGCTTTTTTATTTAATAGTATTGTCCTCCAAGTGTTACTGAATCTCCTCTCTACTTCAGTCTGCTCCTCAATTCATGCACCTTGGTTGGACAGCGAGATAACAGCAGTGATCGCTTCTCTTTGACAGTTCCATTCAGATGTTATGTTAAAAATAAATAATGCTTTTTTTTAAAGGTCGAATGCAGCCATTTTTATCTAAATATCAAATAATTTTGGGGTAACAATTATCTACCTTACTGTGATTGTTTTCAATTGAAATTGTCTAAAATAAACCAAAATGGCTTCTCAACAAAGGGCAATTTCTCAAGCAAGACTTTAGCTAGGACTGTTTCTGAGGTGTCTGAGTGGGGAGGGGAAAACTGAAAACAACCTGTTATTGGCAGAGAGGTTTGGAACTCTCTTTCTTATTGGTCTATTAAAGACATGCTCCGGAACTTTGGCTACTAGTAAGTATTTTTTTAACTTCCCCCTTTGGGCTGACTGTGTCAGTGTGTAGTTCATATATGTATAACCTATGAGCAGAATTACTGTTTTTCCCACGAAATCCCTAGTTTGAAAGGGACAGTTTTCTGGAAGCTGTTCTGCGCCATTTTCTCCCACGTGGGTCGGCCCACTACCAATTCGGGTTTCAGCCAATGAACTTCAGCCCTTCGCTATTTGAATGACATCTAGCAAGATGCATACACAGCAGAGCGAGAGAGAGAGAGAGAGCAATGAGGCGGTGCAGATATCTGCACATATGTGACGTAATATGCCATTTTCGGGGACCACTTTTGGCCCATGAGCGTTGCTTTCAACTACTGGCTAAAAGATATACAAAGTACCAGAGAATCTCTTTCACTGATTTACTGCCTGATTTGACCATCCTACCAAAACAGGCAGAAATTTCAGGCGGTCTTTTCAAACATCTGACACTAAAAGGGCATTATCGTAATTTTAACAATTTCACAGTATTATTCCAACAGCATAGTGTAGAAATATATATATATAAAGTAGAGAAATCACGTTTTTTACTGCACTGGACCTTTAAATGTTTGTCTCTGAGGTTACTTTGAAGCTTAGTCTTCAAAGGGTTCATGGCTCAAATTCCATATTTGACATGGTAACAATATCTACTTTAAACTATAAAGTCCTTTACATCCCCACTTCTGTTTATCTTTCTCTTTTTAATTACCCACTGACATTCATTTATGCTTTCCCTTTTATCGCTAATCGTTTACAAGCCCAGTATCATCGTGGTAATATTACAGAATTATAAGATACATTCCCTCTCGTTAATTAGGTTGTTCTTTTTAATTAGTGTGATTGTGGTGAATTGGCCAGTTAACGAGGGGAAACGCAGGCCAATGGAGCAGCACTGTGAGGATAGATAGATTGTGGCTAACAGCGCCCTCTATGTCTCTGTGAAGGGATAGCATCTCTCTGCTTGACTTACTATATTCTATATCAGACAAAAAAACAACATAAGATACTTTTAACTAAGCATCTTATTGATGATTATCATAATTAAGAATATTAGTATTGATAAAGCATCCCTGCTGTCTGACCAGCGTTTGATACTAAACTACACTAAAACTTGGTAGGGTTGTAATCTTTATGTACTGTCTGATAAAGTGTAAGCCATGTCGCCATAGAGAGCTTTCTACGTCACTCCAGAGTGATGTCGCAGGTAGACACACACACCTGTATGTCCACAAATAGCTTGTACCAACAGTCCTATTGAGGGCCCAGTTCCTCATACAGAGATGGTAATTGCAAACCCACGGTTGTCTCAACTATCCCATCATACATATTGATCTCGCACTTTCTCCATGTCTCTCTCTTTCTGTATCTCTCGCTTTCTCTCTGTCAACCTCCCTGGAATATTACACTGAACACATGGCTGCCACAGGATTGAAGAATGGTGTCATATAGTGTCAGTTTCCTGCCTGTGTGTCAGCCATGCTCTACCTTAATATGGCAGCTATTTCTCTTAATAAAAACGTCTGTTGTCTATATACATATCTGCCATGCCGCGTGCGCTGTGCTCAGTAGTGGTTTTGATATTTACTCCCACTGAATGACAGTGTGGGAGGAGAGGGAGAGAGGGATGGTGGAGGAGGAGAGGGATAGTGGAGGAGGAGAGGGATGGAGAAGGAGTAGAGGAGAAGATGGAAACGGTATCTCCCTGGTCTGTGCTTACCGTCTCAATGTGCCACAAGGCTAACCGGGAGACATTCCACCCCGCCAAATGGAATGTTCTATCGGCCTATCAGCATGCAGCGTGTGTGTTCTCTGCTCGGCCCCTAATAATGAGATTATTTCTAGAATTTAGAATGAGGTGGATGTTTAGAATTCTGTCAGTAAGGAAGACAATATCCCAGAGCTGCTCGGAATTCACCTGGTTTACCTCCCAGAGTCTGGGAAGAGAGAGCTAATGATTCATGTAGGCAGCCACTGCTAGATGTCCACACACCATCAACAGAGGTTTACTAACTCACTATCTTGTAGAGGTAAAACATAGAGCCCAAATAACATCTCCAGCTAGGTCATCTCCCTACATGATTTAAGAATAATCCGTTTGCAGAAATAAGAGGCAACATCATGTACTTTTAAATGCAGATTCTCCATCTTCCCCTCTCAGAAGCCACAAGATATTCCGGTAAAAGAAAACAGATAGACAGACAGACTGGGGGGAAAAAGCATAGCTGGGATTTTTAATGACTTTCTGCACATTAAAATAATCTGTCATTTCAATTAGTAGGATTGTCATCTGTGAGATGTCTACTACACTCGTCACCGAACCAACCGCCTCCATTTCCCCCTGCCTCTCACGTTTCACTGTCTGAAAGCTTGTCGTCTGCGCCCCCTCTGGGAGTAAGGCAGGGGTGTCAAAGCGCACCCCTCCCCCCCTACCTAAAAAACAAAGCAGGGTTTCAAGGGAAATTGCTTGACAGCCGCTTGAAAGGCAGTCAGGAACAAGTTATCAGGTGAGGGCTGCCGTTCGCCTCGCAGGGTCATTTCATTACTATTACGTTCTCTCTAACTCAAAGAGAGAAATGAAGAGAGAGAGAGAGAGAGGAACCAGAGCTCTCAAAGAAATAAGTTTCAGGAAGTACTTAACTTTTTCCTTTTTTCTATATACCTTTTCTTCTTTCGGGATTTTAAAGTTATTCCTGTCATCTTTTTCTTCCTAGCAGGAATCAATGCAGATGTTTAAAACCAGAGTTGAGCGAAAGTCAACGGTTTATCTGTTTCCCTCCATCTCTCTGGTCTCATCCTGAAAGAGAAACATGTAGACATAGCATGTATGTTTGACCTGCCCAGCCTTCACTCTCTTTTCCCCTGGGGAAACGCATGCTGAGTGGAGGATGAACGGCAGATTTGAAGCAGAGAGAATTTGCCTCTTTGCTTTAAACTTCATTAAACTTTTGTTTATTGAAGATTTCTTGACCCACTTTTAAGTTGTTATTCATTCAGTCTAATTGTCTTTTGGGGCTCCTGCTCTTTAAAACCACACAGTACAGCCAGTCCCACTGACTAGCTCATGTAATTATGTGGATCTGCAGTAGGCCAAAGCAGAGAACAGTATATTATGGTATGTACTGTATGATGTTGTGATTTTTAATTATGTGCTGATGTGGCCTGATGAATGCTCTCTGGCCTGGCTCTCGTACAGATGAGTTTTCCACAAAGACACACACTGATAATATTTATGAAATGTAGACATTCTTAAGACGAGGGTTGAATCTTTATAATGGGACCCAGATGAGATCTGCTTCAGATTAGGGACATTGACTCTGCTATCTGTGGGAACACCTCTTAGTGTGTGTGTGTGTGTGTGTGTGTGTGTGTGTGTGTGTGTGTGTGTGTGTGTGTGTGTGTGTGTGTGTGTGTGTGTGTGTGTGTGTGTGTGTGTGTGTGTGTGTGTGTGTGTGTGTGTGTGTGTGTGTGTGTGTGTGTGTGTGTGTGTGTGTGTGTGTGTGTGTGTGCGTGCGCACTCTATTTTCTGACAAGCAGAGTATCATTATTGTTTTAATGCATTTTTAAATTAGGATAGCCAACTATTTTCCCTCCGAAAGCTGCTCCCTCTGAAATTGCTTATAAATCTGACATTTGAAATTGGTATAATTGTACAAACTGCTCGTCAGAAAGGAACTTTAGACAATTATGGATCTCCTCTGACCTTGTACTGAGGAACAAAATGTTTCCTTGTTGCCAACCACGGCTAATAATATTCCCAGTTAATATGTGTGTTTTCAGTCTCTCACTATCAAGACAGACTTATGGAAAACACTTGGTTTTACTGCCCTGCCGAGGCACACTTTTACCTGCTATTTATTTACTAGGACATTAACTTGTAACACAAGCTAGGTCATTATTTCAAAGAATTCAAAAAACACTAGGCATAACAAATTACAAAACAATGTGTATTTCAATAAATCTATGCTTCAGTGATTGTTTCAATGAAAAATTATAATATTCAATGGCAATTTAATTACTTGCATGCATTATGACATGGATCATTATCATCAATATTATCATACATAATTTAATGTTGATGTAAATACCAGATGAACAGTGAACAGTGAAATCAAATAAAACCTGATGATCAGCCTGGTGCTGGTAGGTGAATCAGCAGCACCTCTATTCCTATCATCTTCCATGCCTGTAATAGAGCACTATATTATATTCATTAGATTCCTGAACAGGCCATAAAAAGTGATGAAGTCCCCTTATAGATCCATAGGAGATTCCCCCTCTGTGGTAATGACATTACAATGTACCTTTCCTTCCTCAGATCTATCCATCCCATCCCTCACAGGACTATTAAATCTCTCTTTCTCTCTCTCGCTCTCTCTTTTTTATTTTTTTTAATCTCTTTCTCTTTTTTCTTTCTTTCTCTCTTTCAGTTATATGGGTAGGAGAAGGAAGACTGAGGTAAGAGAGGGAAGGGGACTAGGGGAAGAGGGGGTAAGGAGGGAGAAGAAGGATGGAGGGAGAAGGGAAATGGGGAGGTTAGAGGAGGAGGGGACGTGTTTCAATAAGACACAGTATCTTTCAGCCGAAAGGAGGACTAAAATGGAGGAAGGAAGGAGACAGTAGTCTTAGAGTTTCATTAGTGAGAGAGAGAAAGAGAAAATTGCATTTTTTTGGACAATTTCATTAGCATTGAATCAGGAGCACATTCATATTCGCTCCAAACAACATTTCTTAGTCTCTGTCGGGCTGAAATACAGACACTAAAACATCCTGTATTAATGAAACCTATTTCTTACATTTTAAAGGCAGAAGTTTGAACAGTTGTTACAGGTTCAAAAAGAAGTCTGAAGAAAACGCAGAGCTCTATTCATAGTGAAGAGATGGAAATGAAGTGAGTCTATTGAGAGCAGAGAAGTCCTACATTTTGGTGGTCTGTCATTGTAGAGATAGGGCACAAAGTCAAATGAAACACTCTGAGCAGGGCTAAATGAATTAAGCATGGTCAAGGATTATCTGACAATAGAGGTCAATTGATTGCTAGCATTAAAAGTTATGGACATATAGAGAGAGAATTTAAATTTGAATTTTTATTAGGATCCCCATTAGCTGACGCCATAACATCAGCTAATCTTCCTGGGGTCCAAAAGAGAGAGGAGGAGAAGGGAGAGAGGGGAGCAGAGACATAGACAAAACTAAGGCCAGTGAAAAGAGGAAGAAAGAGGGAGAGTGAACGTCAGAAGCTGTCCCGTCACAGTTTTCATTCTCCTATCCTCCGACAGGTTTGTCTAATCGCAGATGTGTACTGACAACACGTTTAGTTTCTTCTCACCACCAGTCTATTCATAGCCTATCAAAGCCTTCCCTCTCTCCTCCTTTCATCTTCTCTTCTCTCATCCACCTCTGTCTCGTGTGTCATATTCTATCTTCTCTCGTTTGTGTGTCTCACTCACTCGACCCCTCTACAATAGAAGCATTATGTTTTGTGAAAATTACATTTTAGCAGAAACGTTTAGGGTGGCAAACACCTCCCTCTCATAATCTTCTCAAGTGTAGTGGGATGCATGGGGCTGTATTTTCATCCCCTATTGAAGTCTGAGGGGTAATACAATAATACACCCCCTGTAAGACAGTGTGTTTTTAGACCTTTTCAGAGACCGACTAGACATACGTTTACGAGTGTGCGTGTCTGTGCGTGTGTCTGCGTGCGTGTGTGTGTGTCTGCGGGCCTGCTGGTGTGGATCTGTGTGTACATACAGTGTGTGTGTGGATCTGTGTGTACATACAGTGTGTGTGGATCTGTGTGTACATACAGTGTGTGTGGATCTGTGTGTACATACAGTGTGTGTGTGGGTCTGTGTGTACATACAGTGTGTGTGTGGATATGTGTGTACATATAGTGTGTGTGTGGATCTGTGTGTACATACAGTGTGTGTGTGGGTCTGTGTGTACATACAGTGTGTGTGTGGATCTGTGTGTGTGTGGGTCTGTGTGTACATACAGTGTGTGTGGATCTGTGTGTGTGTGGGTCTGTGTGTACATACAGTGTGTGTGTGGATCTGTGTGTGTGTGGGTCTGTGTGTACATACAGTGTGTGTGGATCTGTGTGTACATACAGTGTGTGTGTGGGTCTGTGTGTACATACAGTGTGTGTGTGGATCTGTGTGTACATATAGTGTGTGTGTGTGGATCTGTGTGTACATACAGTGTGTGTGTGGGTCTGTGTGTACATACAGTGTGTGTGTGGATCTGTGTGTGTGTGGGTCTGTGTGTACATACAGTGTGTGTGGATCTGTGTGTGTGTGGGTCTGTGTGTACATATAGTGTGTGTGTGGATCTGTGTGTCTGCCACTGGTGACAGCCTCAACATCAGCTTTCTTATGCAGAGCCGATACTTCAAAGTAAACACCTGCTAAGAGACATTAGCCGATGTAAACAGGGCCTAATCTCTACCATGTTTAGGTGTGTGTGTGCATGTGCGCGCTTGCGTGTGTGTGTGTGTGTTTGGGGGGATTGCAGGCCTGTCTCTCCGTTTCTCTCTGTCTCTGCCAGACCTCCTCCTCCTCATGAATAAAACATGAACAAGTCTCATTACATTTCAGTCCCTCTTCTATTGCCACAGAGGCCATATTACACACACACATGCACGCTAGAAGCACAATTTAACATAGGCATCCTTTCTCGCACAATCTTACATGGGAAAAAATGATTTGCAGAAGGATGTTATGTGAACTCACAGACAACAGTAAATCTCAGAAAAACACTTTTGTAAAGAAAGGTCAATGGGTGTATGAGATGTGCACCAGCCATGAGCCAATATCACACCTCCAGCCAAGATAGCCCATTTCTCCTGCCCAAATAGCCCATTCCTCCTGCCCAAACAAGCCAGTCCACACCACACATTCCCTTTTTACAGAGAGAAAGAAAGAGAGGGAGAGAAATAAAGAATGAGAGATAGGACATTGTAAGGACATAATTTACACACAGTGGCCCTTTTTCTGCTTGCCTTAATGACATTCTTTCAAGTTTCTTTGACACTTTCTTCGCCTGCATTCCCCTCCTTCCACCTTTCCCTCTTTCTTTCCCCTCTGAGGGGCGAGTCAGAGTCCATCTCTTATCTCTCCCATGTTAAACACAGACTCTGGGACCAGTCTCCTCTCTCTCTCTCTCTCTCTCTCTCTCTCTTCCCTCTATCCCCTTGTCTCTTCTCTCTCTCCCTTTCTCTCCCTTGTCTCTCCTTTTTCTGAGCGAGACAATAGGCGTGCAGGATAACCCCGTACTCTAGAATTAATTATCTGTCTCTTTAATAGTGGCTCCGGCTGATTAGCTGCAGCTCTATAGATGGACGTCTGTATTACCATAATATTTGGCAATCTGTGCTAAGCCCTGGTCCCCTGGCCCCGATGGCCCTCAGTCCCTACTGCGGAAGACGCACACACACTCGCACACACCCCCCCCCCCACACACACTCATACACAGACACACACTCTCTCTCTTTATCTCCCTCTCTCCCCCCTCCCTCCCTCCCTCCTGCGCTACCTGCCAGTCCCAGACTATGAATGTGATTTGAGAAGGGAAATTAGATTTCTCTCGCTCTCAATATGAAGGTGCTGATGACAGTTCATTTGGAGCAGGGATAATTAGGCCTGCTTTCTCTGTATCATTGACTGCACCGATGTGATGGCGGCCCTGATATGGAGTGTTAATATAAACGCTTAGCCAGCTGTGTTACGAGCTGTGCCAGTCAGAAAGACCTCATGTAGACCTGAGCTTTCTGATTGCCTTTACCTCTCTCTGGCTGGCTCCTTCTCTGTCTCCACCATACAACCTTTTTCCTGAGTATATATGGTCTATAGTATGTGGTCTACGGTCACTCGCTAACCTTCACACTCCTAAACTGCAACCTTCAAACACATCCACACACGACATTTGTTTTGTATTGTTTCCATGAAAGTGAAGTCAATCATATTGTAGATAGGTAATCGTGTACTCCCTCTACCTTCATTACACAGTGTGTGTGAAATGGAATGTTTGTGTGTTAACCCCCCTTCTGTACGATTAGATACAGGTCTGTTGTTTCTTACTGGGAGGCAGGTTAACAGATCTCTTGCGCAAAAGTGGCTTTAACTCATTTGAATTCATGTTGCATGTGGTAAGTATCTCTCTCTTCTCTCCCACGCTCTCCCTGTGTGTGTGTGTGTGTGTGTGTGTGTGTGTGTGTGTGTGTGTGTGTGTGTGTGTGTGTGTGTGTGTGTGTGTGTGTGTGTGTGTGTGTGTGTGTGTGTGTGTGTGTGTGTGTGTGTGTGTGTGTGTGTGTGTGTGTGTGTGTGTGTGTGTGTGTGTGAGAGAGAGAGAGAGACAGTCAATTAAAATGTGAAGTGGGCTAAAGAGAGTGATTATGAGCTGACCTTTCCATCGCATTAAGACAACCCACACACACACACACACACACACACACACACACACACACACAGTGCGGTGCAGTGGGTATAGATCCCAGTATGAACAGATGAGCTGCTATCTAACTTGTAATCATTGGCCCACAGGACCTTGGGGAGCTTCTCTCTCCACCTACATATTAACCTCCACCTCAGACACACACTGCTCTCATTTTGCAGCTAATTGTCCAGTGGAAGTGGAGCATTGTTTTCCAGCAAGTAGCCTTGTAGTTTTTTAACTTTTGTGGGCTTTTTGAATGGTATTCAAAGAGCAAAAACGTAGCGTGATGGTCTTCAGTTCAAAAAAGTTTATTAAAGGCATCTGGCAGAAGTAAATTCATCCACAAACACAAATGTAATTTAAGAAAAATATCTTAAATGACCGCGTTTTCACAAATTTGATTAGGGGACATGATGCGGAAGACGAGGTAGCAGTGGGTCAGTATGGATAACATATAGACATACTGCTGGGTGCTAAACTCTCCGTCCTTCGTCCTGTCGTTGTTTAGTAAAAACGGGAAACTGGGGCATGTGTGAAATGACACCGACAGACAGACAATGGTACAGAACGAGGTACATTATTCATTCTCATTGTAAAAATGCACACACACACATGTGCACACGTGCATGGCCCCCGCCACACCAACCCCAGAACAGAGTAACACTCACAACAGAAAGGTGAAAATTTGTGTAAATTGCAGTTATTTCTTCCTCCCTCTTTTTTTTGTAATGTGAAGGGAAAAAAATGTCATGCTGAACTGGTAGCCATGACGGCTGCAGTATGTGTGAGTTGAGTGTGCCAGATTTTTCATTTTCAACCGTCCTTTCTTTTTCATGTAGACTATTTGTGTATGAGCCCACAGTTACACAGCACACTGACAAAACCCCACAGCCTCTCGCTTTGATACGAAACGGTTTGATCATTTTGGTTTTTCATTTTCAAAGAAAGAATAAGAAACATGTCACAGAGCGAGCTGAGCAATCATGACATTGGGAGAAGAGATGTTCCACAAACACTATACATATCGTTGTTTGGCTTTTAAAAAGCATTCATGTATTTTTGAGTGTTCTCGTTCAAAGCGACTCTGTTCTGTCCCTTTCAAAGACACCACATTCTGCAGGTGAACACAATTTGTAGCAGCCTGCTTCTGTCAGCTGGGTTTTGTTTTCTGTCAGGTAAAGAGTGGGCGACAGCTGGTTAAGCATGCTAGAGAACATGGAATGGCACAGACGCAAGCTACAGTCAATTCAAGCATTCTGGGAAAACAACATCGATGGACAGGGAAGTAAGCAAAGTGAAAGTATGATGTACTGTATTTAGTCTCAGCTTAACAAAGAACGGTGTGCGAAGTAGAGAGATGTGGTAGACTTAGTGGTCCTGCGATTCAAATTCAGAAGTTGTTGTCTAGGGTATAGTGTGTGTGTGTGTGTGTGTGTGTGTGTGTGTGTGTGTGTGTGTGTGTGTGTGTGTGTGTGTGTGTGTGTGTGTGTGTGTGTGTGTGTGTGTGGCTGTGTGTGTGTGGCTGTGTGTGTGTGTGTGTGTGTGTGTGTGTGTGTGTGTGTGTGTGTGTGTGGCTGTGTGTGTGTGTGGCTGTGTGTGTGTGGCTGTGTGTGTGTGTGGCTGTGGCTGCTCCCATAGGGCCATAGCAGTCCTCAACTACAAACCTCTGGGGTGCATATTTGCCGAATATTAGAAAAAGTTTACGTTTTTATCATTTTTCTCTCTCTCAAAATATAGCATCAGCCAATTCAAATCGTTGACATAGTTCCTCGTGATCAAACGCTACATCTTAGATGTTCCCATTAGATAACATGGCACATTTATCCCTATACTAACCTGACCAGCAGGCAGTGATTATTTCTTGTAACAAATTCTGCATCAGCCAAATACAAATGTTGACGTAGTTGGACGTGATTGAACACTTTTACATGAGTGTCCTGAACAGAAGTCAAACGGCACCATCTGCTAATCAAAGTTCATAAAACACACACAACTTTTCAACTGGTTGAATAGCTCATAGAGTAGCAAGCCTGGCTCCTAGTAAATTTTGCAATATGTGGCAAGTTTGAATCCCAGGTGAGATATAGTTTTTTTTCCTTTGAAATGTAGAATTACATTTATTGTGTTAGTATTTTGAGACTGAGGGAAAAGTTTAAACCTGAACTTTTTCTAATGTTTGCAAGTGTGAACCCCTAGAGATCTCTAGTCAGATTTATTGATCCCATCCTCACTGTACCGTGAATATGTTACCGTGGAAACCTGCTTGCGTCTTCACTCGTTTGGCCATCTAGACCTTTTCTCATGGGTTTCTTAGCATCATTTAAACATAAACTCAACAATGAATTCAACAGAATTCAAATCTTCCTCGACTGCCCCTATTGCTTCGTCTTTTATGTTTTTCTTTCTCCTCATTGCTTTGTAACTCTATGTTTAACAATGAGTAATAGCTGTTCAACTGTACATTCAGCGATAATTACACCATGATAACAACACGTTAAAGTAGTACCAAAGTTGCTTGTATTAAAAGTCTTGTGAGTGTCCAGCTATCTGGAGATCAAATGGTCCCATTGAATCAATTTCAGGGATATTTGCTTCCCTTTTGCCAGAGAGAGAGACTCAGACATGATCACGATTTACAAATTAAAATGGCTTGATGCTAACTGACTAGAGGAATGAATGGCCCATCATGACGAACCAACACTAAGTGTTCTAATGCCATTTTTCCCCAGCCTGACAATTAATTATATCAATCTACATAACCTTTCCCTGAGCTCTAAGATTATGGCATTTTTACTTCTGGAAAATGAATTGACTCAGAGGGAGAGTATGGTTAGGCAATCATTACATTATTTAACAAATGTCTTTAATTGGATTGTGATGCTTAGACGCCGTGTCCTGGTGGGAAGGAGATGGCTAGTGCATCGACACTGGGCCCTGGCTAATTCAATATGGTAAATGGAATCGCTCTAGACACTCTGCAATCATCAGGGTATTAGGACGCCCAAGCCACTATGTAAACACTGCTTTGAGCTACAGTCATTTCTCTTTCCTCTCTTTCTACCCCCCTCTCTCTCTCCCTCTCTCTCTTTCCCTGTTTTTTCAGTTTTTTTCCCCACTTCTCAAGACATACTTTCATCTTTTGTTTAATGAAAGTTGAGGTTGAGTTCCGTTTCAACTCAAGTGAATTTACGAAAAGCAATTTAGCAAAAAGCTAGCACTTCTAGACTGGCTGGTCCTGCTTGGCTCCTCACTTTTCATAAATTAGGGTTGGAAGCCTCCATCAGCGACAGTCTCTGAGGGGTTGGGAAGGTGCTAAGCACGTCTGCCTTAAAGCCGAGGTGAAATATCGCTAATTCATTAAGCATTGATCACCACAAATGACAGTAAAGTGCTACAACATTTAGCGAGAAATAACTGACAAATTGACACACAATTTTCATACATTTCAACTCTTTAATGGCTAAAGTACATGGGGAAAGAGGGATAAAAATATTAGCCACCACTGAGCAGACAGTCAGAGAGATGAAGCCCCATCTAACCCATTACCCTGACCAGCTGACGATGTTAAATGATCTTAATGTCTTAAACTGTGGGCATTTGGGGGCCTCGTGATGCATTTTGGTGAGTGTTTCTTACTTTTCAACCAAAAATTACAAGGTTTTATTTGATTGTTTTTAATGCAGCGTGTAAGGGGAGAGCCCATTATGAACTTAGTAGAGGCCCATTACTTGGCTTTAGGGCTTAAAAGTACCTGGGCATGTTTTAGGGTGAATGTAGTTAATAATCAAGGAGGGGCTAGTTGCATTTCTATCAACAGTCAGGGCTGCTCGGCTCTGTTCCAGCCTGCTGATATGACCTCATTAGTGCATTAATCTGGACTGAACTGGGTGTGTTGGGCTGCTAGTGGTGAACATTATCCTAGAAGACTGTATGTGTTTGGCTACTAGCGCTGAGCTGAACTGAACTCTGACCTTATTAATGAAGGAAGGAAACGTGTGCTGCCTCTCAAGCTTGGCCTACGGACTGTGTCCCTTGTTTCCTCTCCTCCACTGAGGTTTCTCTCTGTCGCTGTACCAGACTAAAGTAGTGGTCCAACCATGGTCCTGGAGAATGGAGACCCACAGGGTGGAAAGAAATCTGTTTCAGTCCAGCACTAAGAAATCTGACAACATATGTTGTCCCTAGCACCAGCTCCAATCAAACTGGTGGATTTTTATATACAGTACCAGTCAACAGTGTGGACACCTACTCATTCCAGGGTTTTTCTTTATTTGTACTATTTCCTACAATGTAGAAAAATAGTGAAAACATCAAAACTATGAAAAAACACAAATGGAATCATAAAGTAACCAAAAATATTGTTAAACAAATCAAAATATATTTATTGGTGTCCTTTAGTAGTGGTTTCTTTGCAGCAATTCAACCATGAAGGACTGATTCACGCAGTCTTCTCTGAACAGTTGATGTTGAGATGTGTCTGTTACTTGAACTCTTTGAAACATTTATTTGGGCTGCAATTTCTGAGGCTTTTAACTTTAATGAACTTATCCTCTGCAGCAGAGGTAACTCCGGGTCTTCCATTCCTGTGGCGGTCCTCATGAGAGCCAGATTCATCATAGCGCTTGATGGTTTTTGCAACTGCACTTGAAGAAACGTTCAAAGTTCTTGAAATGTTCCGTATTGACTGACCTTCATGTCTTAAAGTAATGATGGACTGTCATTTCTCTTTGCTTATTTGAGCTGTTCTTGCCATGATTTGGATTTGGTATTTTACCAAATAGGGCTATCTTCTGAATACCGCCCCTAGCTTGTCACAGCACAACTGATTGTCTCAAACACATTAAGAAGGAAAGAAATTCCAACAAATTCACTTTTAACAAGGCACACATGTTAATTGAAATGCATTCCAGGTGACTACCTCATGAAGCTGGTTGAGAGAATGCCAAGAGTGTGCAAAGCTGTCTTCAAGGCAAAGGGTGGCTACTTTGAAGAATCTCAAATATACTTTGATTTGTTCAACTTTTTTTGGTTACTACATGATTCCATATGTGTTATTTCATAGTTTTGATGTCTTCACTATTATTCTACAATGTAGAAAATAGTAAAAAAATAAAGAAAGACCGTGGAATGAGTAGGTGTGTCAAACTTTTGACTGATACTGTAGGTACACTTTTAGATATTAATTTCACAGTGTGCTTTTTTTGACCGTTTTATTTAATAATTTATCTCACATGATGATCTTTTCTTAAACCCTGAAGACAACTGCTCCAACAAACTACTGTAACTGCAATGCATATTGTATCTGGGAGGGATGTTTTGATGACGGCTGTAAAGTTGGGCATCAAGAGAATTAAGGATGTGAGGGATTGAAGGTTGATGGAGTAACCCAGGGATTGAATGATATATAATGAATCCCTCCTCTGTTTCTCCCCACAAGATAAGAGGAAGCCAAATTAAAGGAAAAGTTTGGGAGAAGATATATAAAGTTAGCACAATGTTAATAGTTCGGTCTCTGATGTCTTTGCCTTCAAACGGTGCAATTACTTGGAGAGGTGGGAGACTGGTACCTGGTTGCCTTCACCCTCTCCAGAGAGGTTTCTTCTCTGAGCTAAAAGCCGGGGTAATAATTTATTTCTAAAGAAACATTCTGGAAAGTCTGCCGAACAGCTTTCTTCTTTCTTCAAAAGGTGCTGAGATCTAATGTGAAACAATATATGTTGATTCCCAGTAATGGCTGGTTTGGGCTTTCGCCTGCAATGGGAGACTCATCTAATTCCTCCATTGTTGCCGACAGGCCCCATCTGTGTAGACCTAGGAAGCTTACAGGACCCCTCTGGACAGTTTTAACATTAGACCAATCAGCATCTGCGATGAGATGAGGTTCCGTTCTAGAACTCTTGGGGAGAATCTCAATTGCATACACCTCATGTCCTCTGTCCTCGCCTCCTTCTCAAAACCCATTGGATGAGAAAACCATAGGTCCCTCCCCTCTGATCTTCTACTCCAATGGGTTTTTGAGAAGGAGAGAGGACATGTGGAGTATGAGTATGAGATTCTTTCAATGTGTTCTATCTGATGATTCCACGAGAGGCCATTTTTTGTAAATGGTGTTTCTTTATGTTCTCTCTAAATGACAAAACTGCACCCCAGATATTACCATCCATGCCATTGAAACAAGCATTATAGTTTAATTCCTGCAATGAAAAGCTTCCAAAGAGCTAAGAACGCTGCTGTTAGATATGTGTGGAGGAATGAAGTCAGGCTCCAAGGAATCCATTGCCTCTCTGTTGCTTCCACTAATGGCAAACGGATGTCATTGGATTTCTTTATTTTGTACGGAGACAGCAAGTGCTTCTCACCCAAAGATAAATGAATTAATATTTTACACTTCGGCTGAATTCTGCTCCAGGAGGAGATTCTTTGAGAACTGGAGAGTCAAATAAATTAAGAAAAAAAGAAAGACAGAAATGAGAGCTTTAAATGGGAACCTTTATAATATTATTCAGAGCCAACGAGTCATGTAAGAGAAAGGAATCTTTTCTTGTTCCAGTCAAGGACATTATCTTCTCCTGCTAGCGCTTATTAGCATTAGCATTTATATATTCAATGCAATTTTGAGGTCTAGTGATACTCTGAGGGGTCAGGGGAGAGAAAGGACTGAGAGAGAAAGCCTTTCTCTATGTGCAATTGCCGTTAAAACCAAGACAGAATAAGCAATGAGAAACCGGGCAAGGACATTTCACGCTGAAATTCAATCTATGATGGGAAGTCTAAAACATGTATTTTACGACAGCCAGGGTTAGGATGATAGAGGAACCTCATGCTGTGGAAAATATACAGACGTTGAACTGATGGAGCTAAGGAGCGGATACACCAGGATGTCTTTTCATGATTATATAATTAAATATGTTTTGAACGTTAACATCTTACCGTAAATAACAAACAAATTGTCAGTACAGTTTGGAACCATTCCAATTACTGTGAACCCTTAAAGTGGAACTGACAACTTTTTAACTAAACAAACAGACAATCATAATATCAGTCAGAAATACTGTATCAAAGTTTATACTACTAAACCAACTTCATAAGAGGTTTTAAAAATAGGTTCAATTTGACTCAAGATTCCATGACGTACACTAAGGCATTGTTGGCAGAGTAGATGGTTGCAGTTCAATGCGTGATTAATATAATTCACCAATACATTTCTTGATAGTCCAACAAATATTGCTATCAGGTTGTAAATCACAGCTGTTACAGTGTTTGCTGCCTCCAGCCATTCAGGATGCACTGTTTCAGTTTCAATACCATCCAGAATCCTACCGCTGGCTTGTCTCTGAAGCTAAGCAGGGTTGGTCCTGGTTGGTCCCTGGATGGGAGACCAGATACTGTTGGAGGGCCTGTAGGGGGAACTCTTCTCTCTGGTCTAAGGAGATCCCAGGGCAGTGATTAGGGACATTGCTCTGTGTAGGGTGTAGTCTTTCAGATGGGATGTCCTGTCTCTCTGTGGTCACTAAAGATCCCATGGTACTTATCGTAAGACCAGGGGTGTTAACCCCGGTGTCCTGACTAAAATGTCCAATCTGGCCCTCATACCATCATGGCCACCCAATCATCCCCAGCATCCAATTGACTCATTCATCAACTCTCACCCCGCAACTCTTCCCCAGGTCATTGCTGTAAATGAGACTGTCAACTTACCTGGTAAAAAAAAAATATACAGTATATACAGTGGTGAGAACAAGTATTTGATACACTGCCGATTTTGCCGATTTTCCTACTTACAAAGCATGTAGAGGTCTGTAATTTTTATCATAGGTACACTTCAACTGTGAGAGACGGAATCTAAAACAAAAATCCAGAAAATCACATTGTATGATTTTTAAGTAATTAATTTGCATTTATTTATAGAACTGTAAAGTTCCCAAATGTAAAGTAACATATTTGCAGAAATCCATTCAGGTGTATTTTGCGGCTTTTGGCGAATGCGTTCTAAGGATCTAAAGTCGCGCTGTTGTAACTGACTGTAAACACACAGTCCAGTTCAAAGTGAATGATGGCAGGTCCTACTGCCTGTAAACACACAGTCCAGTTCAAAGTGAATGATGACAGGTCCTACTGACTGTAAACACACAGTCCAGTTCAAAGTGAATGATGGCAGGTCCTACTGCCTGTAAACACACAGTCCAGTTCAAAGTGAATGATGACAGGTCCTACTGCCTGTAAACACACAGTCCAGTTCAAAGTGAATGATGACAGGTCCTACTGACTGTAAACACACAGTCCAGTTCAAAGTGAATGATGACAGGTCCTACTGCCTGTAAACACACAGTCCAGTTCAAAGTGAATGATGGCAGGTCCTACTGCCTGTAAACACACAGTCCAGTTCAAAGTGAATGATGGCAGGTCCTACTGCCTGTAAACACACAGTCCAGTTCAAAGTGAATGATGACAGGTCCTACTGACTGTAAACACACAGTCCAGTTCAAAGTGAATGATGACAGGTCCTACTGACTGTAAACACACAGTCCAGTTCAAAGTGAATGATGGCAGGTCCTACTGCCTGTAAACACACAGTCCAGTTCAAAGTGAATGATGGCAGGTCCTACTGCCTGTAAACACACAGTCCAGTTCAAAGTGAATGATGGCAGGTCCTACTGCCTGTAAACACACAGTCCAGTTCAAAGTGAATGATGGCAGCCTGTGTGGCAAAGGGCTTATTTGTATAAAGGTCTACTGTAGCTCTGATTGGCTACAGCACACCGGTCTGTGTAGACCGTTTTATTTACTGCAGTGTCTATTAATTGTCCAAACGCACGACCGCTTCCCACTCTATATTACTGTAGAATTTTCACAAATGCCATACTCTACATCATTCCAAAACATTCTATAAAACTATAAAAATGACCATATCTGTAACAATGATGCTGGGAGACGGGAGTAGACGTGACAATATCTAAGTAGTCGCTTGTCAGAAAATGTAAAAAAGGGCATCATATTCTTCCTGGAACAGATTTTAATAAGATTTCATGTTGCTAAAATGCTGTCAGTTCCACTTTAAATGTCACTTTGTCTGACTCCAGTTGGAGCTATCCTGTGAGCTGATGTCCGGAGTTCACAGATAGGTCAATCAATCAATCAATCAAAACCCTATATTTCTATAGGGTTTTTTACTAATACATTTGTTACAAAGTGCTTGACAGCAACCCAGGCCTAAATCTCCACAGAACAAGCAGAGTTGATTTGGCAAGGGAAAGCTCCCTGGGTGATGTGCATCCAACACCCAGAACTGGGGGATGGAGAGATGGAGGGTAGTTTAGAGTAAATGGGTTGAATCGTTGAAAACCCGGAGTTAAATGATGTTTCTGAGAATACGAAAAAGAAACGGGGAGGAGAAGAGGCGATGGACAGACACACACACACATGGACACACACTGGCTTAGCTAAACACATTAGGTTGGTTAATGGGCAATTTCACTACAAGAGGAGGTCAGGGGATCAGGAGCTCTGGCACTTAAGGAGGAAGAGGAAGAGGTTTCTCATCGTCTGTCTGTCCGCAGGACAAAGAGTAGAATATGACTGAAGGTTTACCTTCCTCCAGCTCCGCAGGAAACAGAAAAGCACAGACTCCAAAATGGCTCCCAACGATGTCATCAGACCCATTCTATAATCTCTCTCTGTCATGAGAGCGATCTATGAATCTTTTATTGCAATTTCTATTTTTAATAAAGCATTATATGATATATAAGATACCATTCTTAACATAAATTGATATCTTTGTGTCCACAGGAGTCATCTAATCTCGTCTATAATGAGTTTCTTTATTCCTTCTACTTTTGTGTTTGTTCACCGGGTAATTTAAGGACCCTAAGTGTCACAATTTGGGGTCTTTCTTCCCTGTAGATGGTCTGTATGCGGCTGCATTAAGATGAGTTGGGTGGGGGGCTGTAGAGGAGGGCAGAGGGGATATGGGGGTATAGTATTGTGTTCGTAGGCTGACTTTGAGATTTGTATTATCATTTTCAAAGCATCAAAGGTTCTCTCTCCAGCCAAGCTTAAAGAGATGTGACTTTGCCTTTGTTCCATCCCCTGCTACATTACCCTTCTGCATTAGGACTCCTCTTTATCCGTGAAATTACCTTTTAGCTTTCTCATTCACACATCCCAGCACAGCCCCACACAGACGGAGATGGTTCGCAAATTCTTCACCACCGACATATCATATATTCTTTCTTCTCTTTTTCTCCCCCCGTCTTCCTCTCTAAAGATAGTTGCGTTTGTGATGTGATTTTTTTCTTCCATTACTTTCTCTCTTTCTCTAGTTCTCTCCGTGCTAACTTCATAAAGTGCATTATATGGTCAGTGTTGTCGTTGATCGGTTCATCTGAAAAGCAAACGCGTGTGTGTGTGTGTGTGTGTGTGTGTGTGTGTGTGTGTGTGTGTGTGTGTGTGTGTGTGTGTGTGTGTGTGTGTGTGTGTGTGTGTGTGTGTGTGTGTGTGTGTGTGTGTGTGTGTGTGTGTGTGTGTGTGTGTGTGCATGCGCGCGTCGGTGCGTTTGAATGGTGAGGGGATGTTGACTGAAATGCTTTTGTTCTCCCCAATGCTCAGAGAAACCACTTCCCATCCACTTACAGCCGCTTTGAAGCTGCCTTGATGCACCTGACAACAACCTGCTTGATCCCAAAGCATAAAAGGCAACCCAAATGTATAGTATACAGATACATTTAGCCTTTATTTCTTTATATCTTTTTAGGGTTTTGCCTTTTGATTTCACCTTGGAGACAAACTACCATGTTGTTGGCAGGGTTTACTTTCTTCTGTTGTAGTGTCAGGTTATTTGCATGACACCCAGAAAAACTTTAGTAATCCTCTCATTTGTTTTGCTTCCAGACATTGATTTGAGTTGTTTACATGTAGACTAATGAAATTTGCCATGCAGTTAAAGGCTAGTACACTCAAAAACCACCTAACATGATTTTCCACTTACATTGGCCATAGGCAATTCACTATAATATTTTCGGTATGTATTTAGTTTACATGGGTACTTAATAGCCATATTTTATGCAATACCATAGTCAGTACAGTAGTTGTAGGTTTAACAAAGGATGCATTCCATTACTTGTGATGTCTGGACTCTTCTCTGTACTTAAACTACTATGCTCTAGTAAAACAATTCCTTGTCATTTGCCCGGAAGACAAAATTAAAATACAAAACGGGGAAAAATCCATGACTGGAATGTCTTTCCCGGTCTGGTGTAATTAATTGGTTTATATCCATGTAGAATTGTAAATGAAGATGTAAATTGGGCGTTTAACATAGCTACAGGACATGCAGGCTTCCACTGTCAAAGTCAATTACAGACAATACTCACAGAGAGGAAAACCAATCAGGATCTATCCCGGATGAGATGTGTGTTGGGGCGTAGGGAACCAGTGGGTTGGCAATGTAGGAGTACCAGCCATACACCAGTTGAGAGGAGGGAACCTGAAATGACCGTGGAAGTGATAAGGAGTAGAGTATTACTAACGTTGAAAACCTAAATATACACTCAGTATAGACTAAATATAGGCTTCCCCACCAATGAATCACTCAATGGAAATGAATTGGTCAGTTACCTTCCCTCTCCGTCTAAGTATACTTCCTTTTGATGGGACTTAGTTTAGTTCAGTTTGAAGTCTCCCCAGTTGTGACTACTCAGAGGCAGTTATAGAGACTGGGTGTTTTAATAAAGTACCTCACAGCTCTAGTGCTGTATTTGGCGGTGCTTTGCAAGCCTTAAGCCTAACCCTAGCTTTAAGGCCTAACCCTAGCCTTAACCCTAACCCTAGCCTTAACCCTAACCCTAGCCTTTACACCTAACCCTAGCCTTTACACCTAACCCTAGCCTTAAGACCTAACCCTAGCCTTAAGACCTAACCCTAGCCTTAAGACATAACCCTTGCCCTAACCCTTAACCCTAGCCCTAGCCTTAAGACCTAACCCTAGCCTTAACCATAACCCTAGCCTTTAAACCTAACCCTAGCCTTAACCCTAGCGTTAACCCTAACCCTAGCTTAACCCTAACCCTAGCCATAAGACCTAACTCTAGCCTTAAGACCTAACCCTAGCCCTACCCCTAGCCTTCAGAAGTAACATTAGCCTTAAGACCTAACCCTAGCCTTAACCCTAACCCTAGCCTTAAGACCTAACCCTAGCCCTACCCCTAGCCTTCAGACGTAACCTTAGCCTTAAGGCCTAACCTTAGCCTTAAGACCTAACTCCAGCGTTCAGACCTAACCCTAGCCTTAAGATCTAACCCTAGCCTTAAGACCTAACCCTAGCATTAAAACCTAACCCTAGCCTTAAGACCTAGCCCTAGTCTTAACCCTAACCTTAGTCTTAACCCTAACCCTAGTCTTAACCCTAACCCTAGCCTTAACCATAACCCTAGCCTTGAGACCTAACCCTAGCCTTAACCCTAACCCTAGCCTTAAGACCTAACCCTAGCCTTGAGACCTAACATTAACCCTAACCCTAGTCTTAAGACCTAACTCTAGCCTTAATACCTAACCCTAGCCTTAACCCTAACCCTAGCCTTCAGACCTAACTCTAGCCTTAAGACCTAACCCTAGCCTTAAGACCTAACCCTAGCCTTGGCCTTAAGACCTAACTCTAGCCTTAAGACCTAACCCTAGCCCTAACCCTAGCCTTCAGACCTAACCCTAGCCTTGGCCTTAAGACCTAACCCTGGCCTTAAGACCTAGCCGTAAGACCTAACCCTAGCCTTAAGACCTAACCCTAGCCTTAAGACCTAAGCCAAGCCTTAAGACTTAACCCTAGTCTTAAGACCTAGCCTTAAGACCTAACCCTAGCCTTAAGACCTAACCCTAGTCTTAAGACCTAACCCTAGCCCTAGCCCTAACCCTAGCAGTATAACCTAACCCTAGCCTTAAGACCTAGCCCTAGTCTTAACCCTAACCTTAGTCTTAACCCTAACCCTAGTCTTAACCCTAACCCTAGCCTTAACCATAACCCTAGCCTTGAGACCTAACCCTAGCCTTAACCCTAACCCTAGCCTTAAGACCTAACCCTAGCCTTGAGACCAAACATTAACCCTAACCCTAGTCTTAAGACCTAACTCTAGCCTTAATACCTAACCCTAGCCTTAACCCTAACCCTAGCCTTAAGACCTAACTCTAGCCTTAAGACCTAACCCTAGCCTTAAGACCTAACCCTAGCCTTGGCCTTAAGACCTAACTCTAGCCTTAAGACCTAACCCTAGCCCTAACCCTAGCCTTCAGACCTAACCCTAGCCTTGGCCTTAAGACCTAACCCTGGCCTTAAGACCTAGCCGTAAGACCTAACCCTAGCCTTAAGACCTAACCCTAGCCTTAAGACCTAAGCCAAGCCTTAAGACTTAACCCTAGTCTTAAGACCTAGCCTTAAGACCTAACCCTAGCCTTAAGACCTAACCCTAGTCTTAAGACCTAACCCTAGCCCTAGCCCTAACCCTAGCAGTATAACCTAACCCTAGCCTTAAGACCTAACTCTAGCCCTGGCCTTAAGACCTAACCCTAGCCTTAAGACCGAACCCAAGCCTTAAGACTTAACCCTAGCCTTAAGACCTAGCGTTAAGACCTAACCCTAGCCTTAAGACCTAACCCTAGCCTTAAGACCTAACCCAAGCCTTAAGACGTAACCCTAGCCTTAAGACCTAGCCTTAAGACCTAACCCTAGCCTTACGACCTAACCCTAGCCTTAAGACCTAACTGTAGCCTTAAGACCTAACCCTAGCCTTAAGACCTAACTCTAGCCCTGGCCTTAAGACCTAAACCTAGCCTTAAGACCTAACCCTAGTCTTAAGACATAACCCTTACCCTAACCATAGCCTTAAGACCTAACCCTAGCCCTAACCCAAGCCTTAAGACCTAACCTTAGCCTTAAGACCTAACCCTAGCCTTAAGACCTAACCCTAGCCTTAAGACCTAACCCTAGCCTTAAGACCTAACCCTAGCCTTAAGACATAACCCTTGCCCTAACCCTAGCCTTAAGACCTAACCCTAGCCCTAACCCAAGCCTTAAGACCTAACCCTAGCCTTAAGATATAACCCTAGCCTTAAGACATAACCCTAACCTTTAAGACCTAACCCTAGCCTTGGCCTTAAGACCTAACTCTAGCCTTAAGACCTAACCCTAGCCCTTATCCTACCATTCAGACCTAACCCTAGCCTTAAGACCTAACCCTAGCCTTAAGACCTAACCCTAAGACCTAACCCTAGCCTTAAGACCTAACCCTAACCTTAGCCTTAAGACCTAACCCTAGCCTTAAGACCTAGCCTTAAGACCTAACCCTAGCCTTAAGACATACCCCTTGCCCTAACCCTAGCCTTAAGACCTAACCCTAGCCCTAACCCAAGCCTTAAGACCTAACCCTAGCCTTAAGATATAACCCTAGCCTTAAGACATAACCCTAACCTTAAGACCTAACCCTAGCCTTGGCCTTAAGACCTAACTCTAGCCTTAAGACCTAACCCTAGCCCTTATCCTAGCATTCAGACCTAACCCTAGCCTTAAGACCTAACCCTAGCCTTAAGACCTAACCCTAAGACCTAACCCTAGCCTTAAGACCTAACCCTAGCCTTGGCCTTAAGACCTAACCCTGGCCTTAAGACCTAGCCGTAAGACCTAACCCTAGCCTTAAGACCTAACCCTAGCCTTAAGACCTAACCCTAGCCTTAAGACCTAAGCCACGCCTTAAGACTTAACCCTAGTCTTAAGACCTAGCCTTAAGACCTAACCCTAGCCTTAAGACCTAGCCTTAAGACCGAACCCAAGCCTTAAGACTGAACCCTAGCATTAAGACCTAGCGTTAAGACCTAACCCTAGCCTTAAGACCTAACCCTAGCCTTAAGACCTAACCCAAGCCTTAAGACGTAACCCTAGCCTTAAGACCTAGCCTTAAGACCTAACCCTAGCCTTAAGACCTAACCCTAGCCTTAAGACCTAGCCGTAAGACCTAACCCTAGCCTTAAGACCTAACCCTAGCCTTAAGACCTAACCCTAGCCTTAAGACCTAAGCCACGCCTTAAGACTTAACCCTAGTCTTAAGACCTAGCCTTAAGACCTAACCCTAGCCTTAAGACCTAACCCTAGTCTTAAGACCTAACCCTAGCCCTAGCCCTAACCCTAGCAGTATAACCTAACCCTAGCCTTAAGACCTAACTGTAGTCTTTAGACCTAACTCTAGCCCTGGCCTTAAGACCTATCCCTAGCCTTAAGACCTAACTGTAGCATTAAGACCTAACCCTAGCCTTAAGACCTAACTCTAGCCCAAGCCTTAAGACCTAACCCTAGCCTTAAGACCTAACCCTAGCCTTAAGACCTAGCCTTAAGACCGAACCCAAGCCTTAAGACTTAACCCTAGCATTAAGACCTAGCGTTAAGACCTAACCCTAGCCTTAAGACCTAACCCTAGCCTTAAGACCTAACCCTAGCCTCAAGACCTAACCCAAGCCTTAAGACGTAACCCTAGCCTTAAGACCTAGCCTTAAGACCTAACTGTAGCCTTAAGACCTAACCCTAGCCTTAAGACCTAACTCTAGCCCTGGCCTTAAGACCTAACCCTAGCCTTAAGACCTAACCCTAGCCTTAAGACATAACCCTTGCCCTAACCCTAGCCTTAAGACCTAACCTAGCCCTAACCCAAGCCTTAAGACCTAACCTTAGCCTTAAGACCTAACCCTAGCCTTAAGACCTAACCCTAGCCTTAAGACATAACCCTTGCCCTAACCCTAGCCTTAAGACCTAACCCTAGCCCTAACCCAAGCCTTAAGACCTAACCCTAGCCTTAAGATATAACCCTAGCCTTAAGACATAACCCTAACCTTAAGACCTAACCCTAGCCTTGGCCTTAAGACCTAACTCTAGCCTTAAGACCTAACCCTAGCCCTTATCCTAGCATTCAGACCTAACCCTAGCCTTAAGACCTAACCCTAGCCTTAAGACCTAACCCTAAGACCTAACCCTAGCCTTAAGACCTAACCCTAACCTTAGCCTTAAGACCTAACCCTAGCCTTAAGACCTAGCCTTAAGACCTAACCCTAGCCTTAAGACATAACCCTTGCCCTAACCCTTACCTTAAGACCTAACTCTAGCCCTAACCCAAGCCTTAAGACCTAACCCTAGCCTTAAGATATAACCCTAGCCTTAAGACATAACCCTAACCTTAAGACCTAACCCTAGCCTTGGCCTTAAGACCTAACTCTAGCCTTAAGACCTAACCCTAGCCATTATCCTAGCATTCAGACCCAACCCTAGCCTTAAAACCTAACCCTAGCCTTCAGACCTAACCCTAAGACCTAACCCTAGCCTTAAGACCTAACCCTAGCCTTGGCCTTAAGACCTAACCCTGGCCTTAAGACCTAGCCGTAAGACCTAACCCTAGCCTATAGACCTAACCCTAGCCTTAAGACCTAACCCTAGCCTTAAGACCTAACCCAAGCCTTAAGACGTAACCCTAGCCTTAAGACCTAACCCTAGCCTTAAGATATAACCCTAGCCTTAAGACCTAACCCTAGCCTTAAGACCTAACCCAAGCCTTAAGACTTAACCCTAGCCTTAAGACCTAGCCTTAAGATATAACCCTAGCCTTAAGACCTAACCCTAGCCTTAAGACCTAGCCTTAAGATATAACCCTAGCCTTAAGACCTAACCCTATCCTTAAGACATAACCCTAGTCTTAAGACCTAGCCTTAAGATATAACCCTAGCCTTAAGACTTAACCCTAGCCTTAAGACCTAACTGTAGCCTTAAGACCTATCCCTAGCCTTAAGACCTAACTCTAGCCCTGGCCTTAAGACCTAACCCTAGCCTTAAGACCTAACCCTAGCCTAAGACATAACCCTTGCCCTAACCCTAGCCTTAAGACCTAACCTAGCCCTAACCCAAGCCTTAAGACCTAACCTTAGCCTTAAGACCTAACCCTAGCCTTAAGACCTAACCCTAGCCTTAAGACATAACCCTTGCCCTAACCCTAGCCTTAAGACCTAACCCTAGCCCTAACCCAAGCCTTAAGACCTAACCCTAGCCTTAAGATATAACCCTAGCCTTAAGACATAAACCTAACCTTAAGACCTAACCCTAGCCTTGGCCTTAAGACCTAACTCTAGCCTTAAGACCTAACCCTAGCCCTTATCCTAGCATTCAGACCTAACCCTAGCCTTAAGACCTAACCCTAGCCTTAAGACCTAACCCTAAGACCTAACCCTAGCCTTAAGACCTAACCCTAACCTTAGCCGTAAGACCTAACCCTAGCCTTAAGACCTAGCCTTAAGACCTAATCCTAGCCTTAAGACATAACCCTTGCCCTAACCCTTGCCTTAAGACCTTACCCTAGCCCTAACCCAAGCCTTAAGACCTAACCCTAGCCTTAAGATATAACCCTAGCCTTAAGACATAACCCTAACCTTAAGACCTAACCCTAGCCTTGGCCTTAAGACCTAACTCTAGCCTTAAGACCTAACCCTAGCCCTTATCCTAGCATTCAGACCCAACCCTAGCCTTAAGACCTAACCCTAGCCTTAAGACCTAACCCTAAGACCTAACCCTAGCCTTAAGACCTAACCCTAGCCTTGGCCTTAAGACCTAACCCTGGCCTTAAGACCTAGCCGTAAGACCTAACCCTAGCCTTTAGACCTAACCCTAGCCTTAAGACCTAACCCTAGCCTTAAGACCTAACCCAAGCCTTAAGACGTAACCCTAGCCTTAAGACCTAGCCTTAAGACCTAACCCTAGCCTTAAGACCTAACCCTAGCCTTAAGATATAACCCTAGCCTTAAGACCTAACCCTAGCCTTAAGACATAGCCCTAGCCTTAAGACCTAGCCTTAAGATATAACCCAAGCCTTAAGACTTAACCTTAGCCTTAAGACCTAGCCTTAAGATATAACCCTAGCCTTAAGACCTAACCCTATCCTTAAGACATAACCCTAGCCTTAAGACCTATAGGCCCTCAACATTTTCAAAGACCCCAGCCACCCAAGTCATAGACTGTTCTCTCTGGTACCGCACGGCAAGCAGTAAACGATGCAACAAGTCTGGAACTAACAGAATCCAGAACAGCTTCTACCCCAAACCCCAAACTGCTAAATAGTTAGTTAAAATAGTTAACCAATATCTACCCTCTCTGCATTGACCCTTTTTGCACTATCTCGTAAGACTCATCACATACATTGCTGTTACTGTTTATTATCTATCCTGTTACCTAGTCACTTTATCCCTGCCTATATGTACATATCTACCTCAATTACCTCGCACCCCTGCACATTTACTCAGTACTGGTACCCCGTGTATATTTCATGTTCTTGTTACTCATTGTGTATTTATTCCTCGGGTTATTATTTTTATATTATTTCTCTTTTTTTCTCTCTGCGTTGTTGGGAAGAGCCCGTAAGTAAACATTTCACTGTTAGTCTACACCTGTTGTTTACGAAGCATGTGACAAATAAATGTGATTTGATTTGAAACCCCGGGGGAGTCATATTGGTAGAAATAGTAGTAGGATTTTACAGTAGCCAAACATCTTGTGATTTCATTCGACCATGGTATAAAGATGTTACCAAATGTTATTTTCATACAAGTTTCAAGAGTTACAGGAAAACTATTTATTTTGGTATTTGTTGCATTAGTCCGTTGTTGATATAGCCCCAAAATGTTTTGCGGTCAGCAATCAACTGTTCAAGATATATAACTTTTTGTATTTTGAAAGTTATATATCTTGAAAACTTGATTACTGACGTGCAAAACGTTTTGGGACTATATCAACAATGGACTGATTGTCACGTTCCTGACCTTATTTTCCTTTGTTTTAACTTTGTTTAGTTGGTCAGGACGTGAGCTGGGTGGGTAGTCTATGTTATGTGTTTCTATGTTGGGTTCAATGTGTTGCCTGATATGGTTCTCAATTAGGGGCAGGTGTTTGACGTTTCCTCTGATTGAGAACCATATTAAGGTAGGTTGTTCACACTGTTTGTTTGTGGGTGATTCTCTTCCGTGTCAGTGTTTGTTACCACACGGGACTGTTTCGTTTGTCTAGTCTGTTCGTGCGTTCTTCGTTTATATGTAAGTTCTCATGTTCAGGTCGGTCTACGTCGTTTTTTGTTTTGTAATTTCTCAAGTGTACTTCGTGTTCGTCTTGACTAAATAAATTCATTCATGTCTTCACAACACGCTGCGTTTTGGTCCGATCCCTACACCTCCTCTTCAGACGAAGAGGAGGAAATCAGATGTTACACTGATGAAACAAATACCAAAAGATCGTTTTTAGGTGTAGTTTTCCTTTAACAATGTCAATCCACTAGTAAATAGTTGACTGTGGTTTCATAGCTAATGCTACTCATGTACCCAGAGTTCATTGGAGAAAACAGAAAGCTGAACGCTTCGTTTATGTGGAGAGTCATTTGTAAATGCCAGAGCTCTGGATTTACACTCACTGATTTAAGACGTAAAAAAAACACCATCTCATTTAAATTATAATGATCATAAAACAAATGCCTGTGGCACTGCAGACATATCAAACAACAAATGCCTTGCAATGCAGGCTGGAACAACCAACAAGAAAACAATTATGGTACACGACGTAATGCACGGTAGAAGTATGTCTGTGTAGTGTTAGGCTCATTGAGTCTGGGTGGAAGTATGTCTGTGTAATGTTAGGCTCATTGAGTCTGGGTGGAAGTATGTCTGTGTAATGTTAGGCTCATTGAGTCTGGGTGGAAGTATGTCTGTGTAGTGTTAGGCTCATTGAGTCTGGATGGAAGTATGTCTGTGTAATGTTAGGCTCATTGAGTCTGGGTGGAAGTATGTCTGTGTAGTGTTAGGCTCATTGAGTCTGGGTGGAAGTATGTCTGTGTAATGTTAGGCTCATTGAGTCTGGGTGGAAGTATGTCTGTGTAGTGTTAGGCTCATTGAGTCTGGGTGGAAGTATGTCTGTGTAGTGTTAGGCTCATTGAGTCTGGATGGAAGTATGTCTGTGTAGTGTTAGGCTCATTGAGTCTGGGTGGAAGCAGCGATGTCCTGTCATTTTTGTTGATGATTGATGTATGCTTTCAGGTGTAACACAGCTTTGGATAGCTACACTCAGACCCCCATTAACCCTCAGCTGTACCACGTGCATGTGCACGCACACACACACACGCACATGTACACACACACACACGTACCAATCGCTTTCTGATCCATCAAACAAATCCATCCACTTCACTGAGAACGTTATGATTGCCTTACATCAAACCTAGCAGGCAATTAAGGCAGACAAGTCATCATCATCAGGCCTATGTTTGTTGCCTGGTTTGATGCAGAAGCTTTTAATTTCTCAATGCGCTGGACGGCGAACATGAAAGCTACAAGCTTCAATCACAAATCAATCAAAGCACTCAATTAACCTCAATTGTGGATGGTCCAAAGCACTCTAAAGTCATTCTCCATTACATATGTACGGCTGCAGTTGACATGTATGAATGCAATTGACAAATGGTATCCATACGTACCTAACCATCGAACACACAGAAAAAGTAATATCTTTGGGTAACAATTAACATGTAACTATACTTTATAAAAGGTTTGTAAAGGCATTTATTTTGGATTTGTAAAGTCTACATAAGCACTACATAAATGTTTCAGGAATCCTTTAAAGACCAAGTCATACTACAAAATGTTCCTCCATCTGCTGCTTTCCCAAATGTGGTATAATCCTGTCTGGGTTGGCGCCCCCCCTTGGGTTGTGCCGTGGTGGAGATCTTTGTGGGCTATACTCGTCCTTGTCTCAGGATGGTAAATTGGTGGTTGAAGATATCCCTCTAGTGGTGTGGGGGCTGTGCTTTGGCAAAGTGGGTGGGGTTATATCCTTCCTGTTTGGCCCTGTCCGGGGGTATCATCGGATGGGGCCACAGTGTCTCCTGACCCCTCCTGTCTCAGCCTCCAGTATTTATGCTGCAGTAGTTTATGTTTCGAGGGGCTAGAGTCAGTTTGTTATATCTGGAGTACCTCTCCTGTCTTACCCGGTGTCCTCTGTGAATTTAAGTATGCTCTCTCTAATTCTCTCTTTCTTTCTCTCTCTCGGAGGACCTGAGCCCTAGGACCATGCCTCAGGACTACCTGGCATGATGACTCCTTGCTGTCCCCAGTCCACCTGGCCGTGCTGCTGCTCCAGTTTCAACTGTTCTTTCTGCGGCTATGGAACCCTGACCTGTTCACCGGACGTGCTACCTGTCCCAGACCTGCTGTTTTCAACTCTCTAGAGACCGCAGGAGCGGTAGAGATACTCTTAATGATCGGCTATGAAAAGCCAACTGACATTTACTCCTGAGGTGCTGACTTGCTGCACCCTCGACAACTACTGTGATTATTATTATTTGACCATGCTGGTCATTTATGAACATTTGAACATCTTGGCCATGTTCTGTTATAATCTCCACCCGGCACAGCCAGAAGAGGACTGGCCACCCCTCATAGCCTGGTTCCTCTCTAGGTTTCTTCCTAGGTTTTGGCCTTTCTAGGGAGTTTTTCCTAGCCACCGTGCTTCTACACCTGCATTGCTTGCTGTTTGGGGTTTTAGGCTGAGTTTCTGTACAGCACTTTGAGATATCAGCTGATGTAAGAAGGGCTATATAAATACATTTGATTTGATCATCCTTTTGCATGGCATTTGTATTTGAATGATTTGTGAATGATCTATATCCTAGGCCTTGGGTTGGTCATGAGAGTTTATGAAGGCATGGCTATTTTTAACTGGACTTTATTCATGTTGAAATCCAATGAGTAGTAGAAGGGTTATGGGGTTCTTTTCCACCTGGTGTCCTGCTTGTGTTTTCAGATGTCACTGCTTGTCAGACATCACTGTCTTAAATATGAACTTTAATCCTGTTAGTGTAATCAAAACTCACACAGCACCAGGCCATCTAGGATCACAGTACACACCACAGGTTATACAAAATACACACACGCGCATGCAGGCACACATACACACACACTGCTCTCACTGACAAAATAGCTTGCGGGCAGCAAACAATGCAAAGTGAAAGGAAATTAATATTTAAGTAGATCATTTGCAAGATTTGAGATAATTAGCAGGACATATTCATGTATTCAGGTTGGGGAATATATCACATTGAGACATGTCTGCTTATTCTAATCAGATACATGCAACCTGTCACTGGGTTCGCGTATGCAAATGACCATATGCTACTAATTACCTACGGCTGTCATAAGCTGAGACGTTCCCTCTCCGAACGCTGAAACTTTCTTATTAACTGTTCAACTGGACTCTTCAGATTCAACTAAAACGTTTCTGTCCCTAAGGTCCTATCAAAGCATGGCAGAAATGTGCACATCTCAACCAAACTGCAATTACATCGCTAAATAAAGAGACTCCCAAATGCTTTTGTCCTGGTCGCATTCCAACGTCAAGGTAACAAACTTTTGCCCTGGTCGCATTCCAACGTCAGGGTAACAAACTTTTGTCCTGGTCGCATTCCAACGTCAGGGTAACAAACTTTTGTCCTGGTCGCATTCCAACGTCAGGGTAACAAACTTTTGTCCTGGTCGCATTCCAACGTCAGGGTAACAAACTTTTGTCCTGGTCGCATTCCAACGTCAGGGTAAAAAACTTTTGTCCTGGTCGCATTCCAACATCAGGGTAACAAACTTTTTGTCCTGGTCGCATTCCAACGTCAGGGTAACGAACTTTTGTCTTTGTTAACTAGAGACTTTCATGCTGAGCTGCCAAGCTTATTCCATATACCCCTATTCTGCATTTAAAAACAGTCTAACCTGTCTGTGAAAGGTTAAGTCTGTATACTGTAGGATATCTACACTGAGTAATACAAAACATGTAGAACACCTGATCTTTCCATGACATAGACTGACCAGGTGAATCCAGGTGAAAGATATGATCCCTTATTGATGTCACTTGTTAAATCAACTTCAATCAGTGTAGATGAAGGGGAGGAGACAAGTTAAAGGATGATATTTACGACTTGAGACAATTGAGACATGGATTGTATACTGTATGTGTGCCATTCAGAGGGTGAATGGACAAGACAAAATATATCAGTGCCTTTGAACTGGGTATGATAGTAGGTGCCAGGCCGAGTGCACACCTGTCAAGAACTGCAAAGCTGCTGTTTTTTTCACACTCAACAGTTTCCCGTGTGCATCAAGAATGGTACACCACCCAAAGGACATCCAGACAAATTTTAAGAACTGTGGGAAGCAATGGCCAGCATCCCTGTGGAACGCTTTCAACACCATGTAGAGTCCATGTCCCGACAAATTGAGACTGTTCTGAGGCCAAAAGGGGTGCAACTCATTAATCGGAAGGTGTTCTTAATGTTTTGTACACTCAGTGTATATGTACTGTTTCACACGTGTATTTCATGATCTAGCGCTTCAGCCATGTTCTTCTCTGCAGCAGTCAGCAGGTCAAGAGATAAGAGATGGCAGGAGATGATCAACACGTTTATTTAACTGATCCAGTCTAACTACTCTCCCTTTTCGTCCCTCTCCCTCCCTTTCTCTCTCTGTCTCTCTCTTTCTTTGTCTCTCTCATCCTCTCTCTGTCTCTCTCTTTCTCTGTCTCTCTCATCCTCTCTCTTTCTTTTTCCCGCCCTCTCTCTCTCTTTCTCTGTCTGTCTGTCTCTCTCTCCTCCTCTCTTCTTTCTCTCTCTCCTCCTCTCTCTTTCTCTGTCTGTCTCTCTCCTCCTCTCTCTTCTTTCTCTGTTTTATGACATATTTTCTACATTAGTAACAGAGATGGAAACATTTCTGTCTAATTATTTCCTGTAGTTTACCTTGGCCCGTGTGTGTGTGTGTGTGTGTGTGTGTGTGTGTGTGTGTGTGTGTGTGTGTGTGTGTGTGTGTGTGTGTGTGTGTGTGTGTGTGTGTGTGTGTGTGTGTGTGTGTGTGTGTGTGTGTGTGTGTGTGTGTGTGTGTGTGTGTGTGTGTGTGTGTGTGTGTGTGTGTGTGTGTTAGAAGAGCAGTGTAGGGGAAGCTACTCTAAAAACATAGTTTACCAAGCTAACAATTACTTCCCACTGGAACAAGTTAAAGCTACACTAAAGCTGCCCTTAAGAAATAATATAGTTTACTTAACTAAAGTTACTTTGAAAAAGAAGTTCACTACATCTAAATAAACCACTGATCATATGTACGTAAATCTGTATTGTCAGAAATTATGTCCTATTTCACACCCATTTTATTTGATTTTTGCAAAAAAAAAGTAGTGTGTAGTTCCAGTAGTTAGCTACATCGCTACATGGCTAAAAAGTCATTAACTACTGAAAACACTACCTAGATTTCAACTACCACCAAACGACTGCAATTTGAAGTTCACTACGTGTGTGTGTGCGACAGTGGAGGCCGCTGAGGGGAGGACGGCTCATAATAATGTCTGGAACAAACGGCATATAACACATAGAAACCATGTGTTTGATACTATTCCACTGTATACTATTCCACTATTCCAGCCATTACCAAGAACCCTTCCTCCTCAATGCAGGTGCCACCAACCTGCTGTGGTACACGTGAATGTGCGTACTCTAAGTTTAAACCTAAGATTGGATGAATGAATGGAAAAATTCTAGACTGTAATTACATAGCTTTAGAGAAGATGTCTACTGCTGCTGACAGACTCTAGTTCAGTACATACAGAACATACACACACCACTTCCTGTCTGGGCTCCGCTGGGCTTGCTGCCTCTTCTATCACACATACAAACACACACATACGGTAGTGTCCAGTGGTACTTATTATGCTCGGGTTACAGTTTGGAATACTCTGTGTTTGTGTAAGACATTCATTCTGACTTTATTTTGCTTCAGCCTGATATTTCCCTAAACGCCACCACGATTACGTCTCTCTCTACACCCCTTCCCCTTTTCAATCTTCTCTTTCTCTAAAGACATTCCTTTTTCATGTTTGCCTTTCAGTTTATTTTCTTGTCATTTTCTACCCGCTATCCTTTTTCATTTTGGTCTTTCACGGCACTCCCTTTCTTCATCTTCTCTTACACTGCAACCATTTTTTCTATTTTGGTTCACCCCACCACTTTGATTCACCCCACCCAGAAAACCCCTGTTCATTTCCCCCTACGGCATTCTCCTCCTCTCTAACTAACAGAGTGTGTTGTACAGTACTTTTTGTGGTTGGGCCTGGTTTTCTGTTCCATTATTGGGTAAATGTAAGAGCTGAACCACCATAGACCACCCAGAGACACAATACACTCCTCATGGTGTTTACACACACATCCACACCTACACACATGCACACCTACACACATGCACACACCAGTGGCGCCTGGTGGGAGGAGCTATAGGAGGACAGGCTCATTGTAATGGTTGGAATGGAATAAATGGAACGGCATCAAACACATCAAACATATGGAAATCACATGTTTGACTCCGTTCCATGTATTCCATTCTAACCATTACAATGAGCCTGTCCTCCTATAGCTCCTCCCACCAGCCTCCACTGGAACACACACACAGTGTTGGAAGTGCAATGTGTTTACCCAACTCAAAGTTATCTTCATCAAAACAAATAACAAAGACCCAAAGCCAATCAATGAAATGTATTAATGAAAACTGAAATGCATTTTATTATTTTCTAATGACATGCTTTACAGCTCTTTACAGCGCTCAGTTAGACTGCAGATTAGTTGTTGTTGTGTGTGCGTGTTTGTATGTGCTTGTGTGTCTGTGTGACTGCCACAGTGTGTGCGTCAGTGAGGTTTCATAGCAGTGTTCTCTGGTCTGATACTGCCCCCTATTGTTCTCATCCACTAATCCTGTCACCTGTCTCTGCTGATGAAGTAAGGAAAGGATCATCCTGGAAGTATTCTGAGTACAGTGGATACATCTGAAATAGTCCGTTAACGACAGGGCCCTCAATTATGAACCCCCCAAAATATGAAAAGCTTAATTCCATGTCTGAAATGTTTATATATTATACATTTTTATTAAACACATCTATACCTCTTTTCTATCTCCTCCACTATCCCTTCTATCTCTCCTCCCCTCCTTCACTCCCTCCCTCACGTCTTCCCCTCCTTCGCTCCCTCCATCCCTTCCCTAGCTCCTCCTTTGCTCCCCCCTTACATCTTCCCCTCCTTCGCTCCCTCCATCCCTCCCCTAGCTCCTCCTTCCTCCCTCACTTCTTTCTGAATGGTCAGACACTATGACATTCTAGGCAGCTGCAGAATGGAGAGACAATTATTACTATGGGATAGGAGCTTTAGCTAGGGTGAAACACACACACACACACACACACACACAGGTTTCCTGCAGGGTAGAGGGTGATTGTTTCCTATGATGGATGTCACACTCTCTCCCGTCAAACACTGGAACCCTGCTGGTTTTAATTGTCCAATCAGGGGGCCCTGACATTTGTTATTAAGCCAAATGACACACACAAACACAACCACACACACTAGCGCATGCACACATACACAAACAATTACATACAATTATATCCCTGTATCTTTATCATTGTGATCATATATTGCATCCCTGAATTATTGAATTATTCTCATAACAGAAATCTGATTTTCACCCCTACTCTATACATTAATCTGCCTCTCTCGCCTACAGCCCTCTCATCCATCAGACTGGGAAGCGGTAGTACCATTGCCCTGAGGATGTAATAATCATTTGTGTTCTTTAATACAGTTTTCTGCATACGATGTTTATCATAAAGATGTCTCACACACAAGGTGGGCGCCTAGCAACCAGAGGACGGACAGAAGCCTGAGGAAAGCCTGGTAGTGGCAGGAAGGGATAAGACAACAGGGCCCTCTCCTCTCTCCTCACATCTTCCTTCACTCCCGTTGCCAAGGTGACATGAGACGGACGTTCTTTCTATTGGCCCTCGGGCAGTTTGTCACACACCCCCCCCCCCCCTCCCACACACACACACGCACACTATATGGTGCCATACTAGACAAAATGCACTTGATAAGGTTTTTAGCAATACAGTTATGATACAATGACTACAAACAGAGGGAGAAAATGTAATTTGTGGAAAAAGTGGATATTTTCCCCGAATCATCAATTAATTTCTCTATTCTTTATCTCACTTACGTTCACTGATCATCTTTCTCTCAGCTTTCTCTCTCTGTCTCCCCTTGATACTTCATACCGCTCTATCCCGCTCTCTCTCTCTCTCTCTCTTCCTCTTCCTCTCTCTCCCTCCACCCTCCCATCCCCCTCCTCCTCCCTTCCTCTTGACATGTATGACAGTGTGCTGTGCAGCTCTGCTGGGATAACTGCCAGATTACACGCTGTAGTGTTTCTATCCTGTAATATTAACCAGGAGAGCTTACAGCATCAAGGCCCACTGGAGACACACACACACACACCCCAGCTGAAACATGGAGACTAGTGCTGTAATGTGGCTCCTTTGATCTCCCCTAGCACTCATAATTACCCCGGTTACACACACACACACACACACACACACACACACACACACACACACACACACACTTATCTATATATATATATATATATATATATATATATATATATATATATATATATATATATATATATATATATATATATATATATATATATATATATATATATATGAACTTAAATGGCAGGGTAAACCATGAAATGGTGGGAGTCTGTAATTGTTCATTTACACCATAAGTGAGAGAGAAGTGAGAGAGAAGTTCTGAACCAGGGATGTTGACTGGTGACGATGATGTGTTAATAAGCACACACACTGTCTCTCTACAATAACATTGGTTGACAGTGTTTCCTTGTCTCCATTGGCATAGGGGAGGAGAAGAACACTGCTATGGATGTAAACAAACATCTATATGCCATAGTATAACAGCTGAAGATGCTACTGATGTTTATTTCCCTGTTATTATGTTCCCTCCTCGTGACTTCTGTTGTAAGACAGGACGTAGAGATGCCAGAGCACCGATAGATCCTGTATCCCGTTCCCTTTCTGTCCTCCTCTCCACCTAGATTTCATCTATTCCTACCTCCCTCTTTCTTCCATTCGTCCTCAAATGAAGAAAAAATTGACATTTATGGGGGTGATAGATTTATGGAATCAGCTCTTATAGTATAGACTCGTACACAGGTAATAGTTTAGTATTTAATAGTGAAGTATTAAACAGTGAAATTATATTTAAGTAAGTGGATATGTGTATTGTTTAACTTTGGACCACCCAGTAGCTGCCCTGTTGGGGTGAATAGCATTACTGTATTCCTGTAAAACCATTAGAAAGCTATTATAGTTCACACACACATGTGCACACATGCACACAGACACACACAAACACACATGAAAAAACACAAATGCACACACAGTGAGTACTTAGACTTTCCCCCGTGTGTCAACCTCAGCCCACCCAGTCGCCTCCTCTCCAAACAGAGAAACACGGTCTGAGGGTTTGAGGGTTTGGCTGGGACAATACATACTCATTAACTACAGTATGATCTGTGTGTGTGTGTGTGTGTGTGTGTGTGTGTGTGTGTGTGTGTGTGTGTGTGTGTGTGTGTGTGTGTGTGTGTGTGTGTGTGTGTGTGTGTGTGTGTGTGTGTGTGTGTGTGTGTGTGTGTGTGTGTATGTGTGCATGTTTGCCCTCGTGTGTGCTTGAGTGTGAGCTTGTGCGTGTAGTGGTGCGGACACTCTACCGTAGTGGTGAACTTCAATCCAAACTTGCTTCAGTTTTTTTTTATTCAGTGAATGTCAGAAGCTGTGAGTGGGATTGACCAGTCTGAGGTCCTACTGTGATTTTCAGATTGCTGTTGTCAAGCTGTGCTTCTCAATCACACCCAGCCTTTAAAGTGTGGCAACGGTCCACCGTCTAGCACCATCTATCTCCAACAACACACCCATATTACAAATCAAATATACACACAGGCCTACAGTACATACAGTCCTTTATACATGCGGTCTGTATACACATATAGGCTACAGCTATACGTACATACACACAAATAGGGGCTTTATAAAATACATTTGATTGATTGATTGATTGATTGACAGCTGGGTAAATGCTGAACGCAGGTTGAGATAACATGCGGTGAGTGATGAAAATGCTACTAACAATACTAATTTAGAAAAGCTTAATAAATGCTATTCTCCCCAAAAGATGTGTGCATATACAATGCTTCTAGGACTGTAGGCTATTGGGATGTAGCCAACAAGATTAGTTCAATGCGGTTTCAAAACTTTTCTTTATGCTGCTGCTCCACTAATCTAGTATGCAAAAAGAACCAAATATCAGCTTTGTTCTCAGTTTTCAACAGAAAGACACATTGGGATATTGGAATTTTCTGTCACTACGTCTTTAAAAAGTAATCAATGACATCCAGCGAGACACATGGAGAAACTAAGATGAGACTCAAAAACACCACATAAAAAGTTCAATAATAAATTAAATAACATGACAACCCTTACCCAAATCAACCATAGTTTAAAATCCTTTGTGCCTACCTTCCTCCCTGTCTCTCATAAGCCCCATCAATTACACTTCCTTAAACTAGGATTTGAATAGAATATTAGCATTCAATGTATACCAAAATACCACAGCCAGAGTGTTTACATCTATCAATGTGTGAGCAGCTAGCAACACGGCATGGCGTCCTCTCCGAGGTTGAGGTGCATAACAATCCAGCTAATTGGACAGGTGTTAACAGCCATTATCATATTAAAACGTCATGTGAGATGATTAGCCCGAAACAGCAAGATACCCAGAACCCGCCAAGGATTATCCATCTGTTAAAGATGGAAAATAGGGATTTAGGTCTGTCAGAATGGAGAGATAGAAAGATGAGGGGATGTGGAGAGAAGGAAGAGGGGGAGAGAGCTTAGAGGGAAAGCTCCTTCAGTGCTCAGTAAGCCACAGACAGACAGCTCCCTGTCACAGACTCCCTGTCACAGACTCCCTGTAGACTGCTTCTGCACCCCGAGGTGTGGGCTTGGTGTGTAAATGTGTGTGGGCTTGTGTGCGTTTCCCCACCACCTGCCTCTCTCCCCAGCTGTTATTGGACGAGGCAGCTTGGCCAGGAGATAGACCCTCAATGAATGGATCATTATTGATTTCACCTAAAAGGCATGTAGGACCAATTCAACTACTCACTGCAACATCACTCCTCTCTTCTAGCTCTGTTTCTACCATGAGCACACACACAATCATCCACTTTCACACTCTCGCTGTCTCTCTCTCACACACACACACCCCTTCTCCTCCCCCCAGGCCCTCCTAAATGACTCTGTGAAGTGGGGTGAGCCTCTTCAGTCCGTGAAGATGGTACAACACACGCCAAATATCCTCCTATCGATCGCCACCCCTAAAGGTCAACGAGGGAGAGTTAACACCAAACACTCTGGTGAGCTAGTGACTAGATGAGTTGACACACACACACACACGCACACACACACACTGTAATACACAGCGCTACAGTCAGGCAAGATAATGAAACTTAGCTGACAGAGACAACGGAGAGCACTCGTTTGTGTCGACGTTGCAAAGACAAATGAAGTCTCTCTCTTTCACTCTCTTTAACATGCGTACGTGCGCACATGTAGAGATGGGAAAAAGATACATCAAAATGGGTCTTGTTACAAATACAAGATACTCTTAAAACCATTGTATCAAACTAAAATAGAAAATACTTAAGTATTGTATTGTATTTAGATCAAATGGAGGTATTTTGTCATTTCTGAAATACAAAATGCATTTGCAAGTACATGCCTTCACTACGACAACATTGTAATGGTAACAACAAACGTCTGTACTTGATATGTACTTGTTTATCTACCTTAGTTGTGTCTGCTAAATGACCAAAATGTTCATCTAAATGTGAAAATGCCATCAGACTTCTGATACCAATGCAGAGGGAAAGGGGGCCACAAAACGGTGAACCGCAAACGTTTTTTTAATTATAGAAAAGTATTTTAAAAATATAAATTCCAGGTCTCGAAAGTACCTTGTTACAAATCCCATTGGATTGTAGCTCAGGCCAGTGAAAGACAATTTACAAAATATATTCGGTCACTTTTCTATACAATTTTTTTGTATTTGAAATATGTATTTTGAATACATGTAACAGAAATACTGCCCAAAGGGCAACATGGACAGAGACTTCACGTCATACTGCATGCAGCGTATGTGTCTGACAGGAAGTCTGAGGACATCACACTTCCAGTGGGGACCTAATGAAGGTGACAGCAGGCTGTCAACTCTCTCTTTAATTAGATGACATTACTCTTTGGGGAAGAATGTGTGAATATCAGTCAATTACAGCTGGGTAATTATATGAGGTTGTCAATGTCGTACTGCCAGTTCATATATTTTATATATAAGACACCATGAATACAATCACACGACAGTCTGGTGTATCCCTAACCCTAACCCAATCACACGACAGTCTGGTGTATCCCTAACCCTAACCCAATCACACGACAGTCTGGTGTATCCCTAACCCTAACCCAATCACACGACAGTCTGGTGTATCCCTAACCCTAACCCAATCACACGACAGTCTGGTGTATCCCTAACCCTAACCCAATCACACGACAGTCTGGTGTATCCCTAACCCTAACCCAATCACACGACAGTCTGGTGTATCCCTAACCCTAACCCAATCACACAGTCTGGTGTATCCCTAACCCTAACCCAATCACACGACAGTCTGGTGTATCCCTAACCCTAACCCAATCACACGACAGTCTGGTGTATCCCTAACCCTAACCCAATCACACGACAGTCTGGTGTATCCCTAACCCTAACCCAATCACACGACAGTCTGGTGTATCCCTAACCCTAACCCAATCACACAGTCTGGTGTATCCCTAACCCTAACCCTAACCATAACCATGACCCTTCCATAACCCTAACCCTCTCTACTTCAGTACCCCTAACCCTAACCATAACCACAACCCTTCCATAACCCTAACCCTCTCTACTTCAGTACCCCTAACCCTAACCATAGCCATGACCCTTCCATAACCCTAACCCTCTCTACTTCAGTACCCCTAACCCTAACCATAGCCATGACCCTTCCATAACCCTAACCCTCTCTACTTCAGTACCCCTAACCCTAACCATAACCACAACCCTTCCATAACCCTAACCCTCTCTACTTCAGTACCCCTAACCATAACCCTAACCCTACTTCAGTACCCCTAACCATAACCACGACCCTTCCATAACCCTAACCCTCTCTACTTCAGTACCCCTAACCCTAACCCTCTCTACTTCAGTACCCCTAACCCTAACCATAACCCTAACCCTCTCTACTTCAGTACCCCTAACCCTACTTCAGTACCCCTAACCCTGCTTCAGTACCCCTAACCCTAACCCTACTTCAGTACCTCTAACCCTAACCCTACTTCAGTACCCCTAACCCTGCTTCAGTACCCCTAACCCTGCTTCAGTACCCCTAACCCTAACCCTACTTCAGTACCCCTAACCCTGCTTCAGTACCCCTAACCCTGCTTCAGTACCCCTAACCCTACTTCAGTACCCCTAACCCTAACCCTACTTCAGTACCCCTAACCCTGCTTCAGTACCCCTAACCCTACTTCAGTACCCCTAACCCTGCTTCAGTACCCCTAACCCTACTTCAGTACCCCTAACCCTGCTTCAGTACCCCTAACCCTGCTTCAGTACCCCTAACCCTACTTCAGTACCCCTAACCCTGCTTCAGTACCCCTAACCCTAACCCGACTTCAGTACCTCTAACCCTAACCCTGCTTCAGTACCCCTAACCCTGCTTCAGTACCCCTAACCCTGCTTCAGTACCCCTAACCCTAACCCTACTTCAGTACCCCTAACCCTAACCCTACTTCAGTACCCCTAACCCTGCTTCAGTACCGCTAACCCTAACCCTACTTCAGTACCCCTAACCCTAACCCTACTTCAGTACCCCTAACCCTAACCCTACTTCAGTACCCCTAACCCTGCTTCAGTACCGCTAACCCTAACCCTACTTCAGTACCCCTAACCCTAACCCTACTTCAGTACCCCTAACCCTAACTCTGCTTCAGTACCCCTAACCCTAACCCTACTTCAGTACCCCTAACCCTAACCCTACTTCAGTACCCCTAACCCTGCTTCAGTACCGCTAACCCTAACCCTACTTCAGTACCCCTAACCTTAACCCTACTTCAGTACCCCTAACCCTAACCCTACTTCAGTACCCCTAACCCTAACCCTACTTCAGTACCCCTAACCCTGCTTCAGTACCCCTAACCCTAACCCTAACCCTGCTTCAGTACCCCTAACCCTACTTCAGTACCCCTAACCCTGCGTCAGTACCCCTAACCCTAACCCTACTTCAGTACCCCTAACCCTGCTTCAGTACCCCTAACCCTAACCCTACTTCAGTACCCCTAACCCTACTTCAGTACCCCTAACCCTACTTCAGTACCCCTAACCCTAACCCTACTTCAGTACCCCTAACCCTAACCCTACTTCAGTACCCCTAACGATAACCCTACTTCAGTACCCCTAACCCTGCTTCAGTACCCCTAACCCTGCTTCAGTACCCCTAACCCTACTTCAGTACCCCTAACGATAACCCTACTTCAGTACCCCTAACCCTAGCCTGATAGCTTTACCAAGTCGTTGCATATCAACAGAGTTGCAGTTAATATTTTCTTGAAAGTTTGAGCATATATTGACGTCCATGAGACTAAAAACATCAGTGGCCTTTTAGGTAACAGGCAATATTGAAGAGTTTCGGTAAAGGATCAGGCTCTTCTTTTCAAACCTCCGAAATGGTCATCATATAGCTCGCTACTCTCAACTATTCAACTACAACATCACAACAAAACACTCAGCGATACAAACACATCACCCACTACCAGCGAAATTACATCTTCTTCCATTTAAAAATCCATTAAAAGTACTGAGTTCTGAAGTAGGGGGCTTTGTATGAATGAGATTAAAGGCATGATTCATTTGAGAACGCAGCTCAATTTTTGGGAGAAGATGGGCCCTGACTTGGATGTGATATAGACCATCTTACGGTTCTCAGAAGGAGGGCGAGAAGAAAGGAGAGTGATTGAGAGAGGTTGGAAGGTACAAGAGAGCACTTGAGGAGATGGCTTCCTGCTAATTGTGGGTTTACCTGGCATTTGTAGAAATGCACTCTACACCCTCCATCTCTCTATCTCTCCATCCCTCTCTCTAGCCAGCCCCAATCATTAGGAACTTGCTCCTTCGCTCTCCAAATGGAGGGGTAATTGTTCACTGCCAAAACCTAGCTTTTGTTTATTGGTCCTCTGCCAGCAAAGCAGAGAGGGTGAAGCTTGGTTTGCCATCTACGGGTGATTCGGTCACATTGCGTAAATTGGTGCATTCAATATGCATAAGAAGGACTGGAGTCTTGAGTTACCTGGCTTTAAATTGTGTCTCATCTGGTGAGTTCCCCTCTTTAAGGCCCTTTAATCAAATTAGATCACTCAGGAAGAGATGTGTGGATGGATAGAGTTATAGAGAGAGAGAGGATTACTTTGATGAAAAGATGCGAGAGGGATGTGGCCTCGTGTCAATGTTGAGTGTGTGTGCATGTATGTGTGTGTGTGTGTGTTTGTGTGTGACAGATCAGAGGCCTCACCTCCGTTTGACATCAACATAAATAGCCTCATTAATAGACATGATAAACTAACATAAATATAATGTACAGTACATGTTTCTTCTCTGTTAGAAGAGGCCTTTACTGCTTTAGTATCCTGAGGTCAATGTAAAATAAAGATGTTTTATTGTCACATACACCAGATAGGTGCAGTGAAATGTGTTGTTTTACAGGGTCAGCCATAGTAGCATGGTGGCCATGGAGCAAATTGAAGTTAAGTGCCTTGCTCAATGTCACATCAACAGATTTTACACCTTGACGGCTCTGGCATTCGAACCAGCAACCTTTCAGCAACTAATATGTGCTGAGAGAAAGATAAAAGGCCTCACCTCTATTTAACATCAACTCAAACAGATACTAGTTCATAGAAAGTGAATAGAAAGCCTAAAGGGACATTGTTGTGATGTAAATGTAGATCTGTGTATGTTCCATTAGTTACTTAAACTAAAGGGACATTGTTGTTATGCAAATGTAGATCTGTGTATGTTCCATTAGTGACTTAAACTAAAGGGACATTGCTGTTATGTAAATGTAGATCTGTGTATGTTCCATTAGTTACTTAAACTAAAGGGACATTGTTGTTATGTAAATGTAGATCTGTGTATGTTCCATTAGTTACTTAAACTAAAGGGACATTGCTGTTATGTAAATGTAGATCTGTGTATGTTCCATTAGTTACTTAAACTAAAGGGACATTGCTGTTATGTAAATGTAGATCTGTGTATGTTCCATTAGTTACTTAAACTAAAGGGACATTGCTGTTATGTAAATGTAGATCTGTGTATGTTCCATTAGTTACTTAAACTAAAGGGACATTGCTGTTATGTAAATGTAGATCTGTGTATGTTCCATTAGTTACTTAAACTAAAGGGACATTGCTGTTATGTAAATGTAGATCTGTGTATGTTCCATTAGTTACTTAAACTAAAGGGACATTGCTGTTATGTAAATGTAGATCTGTGTATGTTCCATTAGTTACTTAAACTAAAGGGACATTGCTGTTATGTAAATGTAGATCTGTGTATGTTCCATTAGTTACTTAAACTAAAGGGACATTGCTGTTATGTAAATGTAGATCTGTGTATGTTCCATTAGTTACTTAAACTAAAGGGACATTGCTGTTATGCAAATGTAGATCTGTGTATGTTCCATTAGTTACTTAAACTAAAGGGACATTGCTGTTATGTAAATGTAGATCTGTGTATGTTCCATTAGTTACTTAAACTAAAGGGACATTGCTGTTATGTAAATGTAGATCTGTGTATATTCCATTAGTTACTTAAACTAAAGGGACATTGTTGTTATGTAAATGTAGATCTGTGTATGTTCCATTAGTGACTTAAACTAAAGGGACATTGTTGTTATGTAAATGTAGATCTGTGTATATTCCATTAGTTACTTAAACTAAAGGGACATTGTTGTTATGTAAATGTAGATCTGTGTATATTCCATTAGTTACTTAAACTAAAGGGATGGTTTCCTGGATCCAGATTGAACCGACTCCTGGACTAAAAAGCACTTTGATAGTAGAGTCTCATGAGCGTGCTTCAGAAAGGGATATGAAAGATAGAGGATGAACGATCAGTGGTCGTGTAGTGTATAGGGGCAAATTCATCATCAAATCCTCAAGTGTGAACCACAGTCTGGTTTATCATAACTGGACTGTTACGTCACTGTTTCCAGGTTAGTCATTAAAAACGAACCAAGTGCAAATCATTTACCTTTCAGTGGCATAGCGAAGCACGTCTTGTTCTCCAAATACCTCCAGATCTAATTATTTTACATATAAATTAGAATGGAACTGTCTTCATAAGTACATGTAAGCATGTCATTTATTTCATAAGACTATTTAAGTAGAACTTGGTTCATTATCATTCAGATTTCTGTAGACACACACACACACACACACACACAAACCTGCGTATCATTATACCCCACGCAACAACTTCTGCATCTCAATAGCAGTGAGCGGTGAGATTTAAAGTATAGTGATTTTACACACATGACTTCCTATCTTAACCAAGGTCTTTCTGAGCTCCTATCTGAAGGTTAAGTCTGACTGACTCCTTCGGCAGCTCACTGTGTGTGTATGTGTGCACAAAAGTGTGCGTGTGTGTGTAGGTGCGTGCTCTAACGTGTGTGTGTGTCTATGTTATGTGCTACGTGCTACCCTCATAGCTAGGCAGTAAAAGATATTAAGGAACAATTGGTAAAAGTGACAGGTTTAATAGAGAAAGATTACTCCTCGCTACATCAATTTGAATTGAATTGAATACATTTTCCACCACAGGTCGACCAGTGTTCTTGGATGGAAGAGCAGTCTGGATGTTTTTGTCTATGTGAGCGTGGAGAGGGAGAGAGAGAGAGGGAGAGAAAGGAGAGGGAGAGAAAGAGAGAAAGGAGAGGGAGAGAAAGAGAGAAAGGAGAGGGAGAGAAAGAGAGAAGGGAGAGAGAGAGGGACAGTGTGTCATCGAGTCTCCAGCCTGTTTGTATGATTCCTTCTTCATATAGGTAATACCACCACGGGAGTTAAGGTGCCAGAGGGAGAGGAAAACACAGACAGACATCAATCTTTTGTTGTTTTTTCCTTTTCATAAACAGTAGTGGTTCTAAATGCATTCTGGAATGACAAAAAGATTATTCCACCTTCCGCTGGTTTAGAAGAGAGAGACAGAGAGGAAATCTCTTCCCTAATCTAGAGTTGGTCACACACACCATTCAGTTTAAACTGTACCTATATTACTTCCAAAAAGAGGGGTGGGGGAGAGAAAGAGAGGGAGGGGGAGAGAAAGAGAGGGGAGGGGGAGAGAAAGAGATGGAGGGGGAGAGAAAGAGAGGAGTGGGGGAGAGAAAGAGAGGGGTGGGGGAGAGAAAGAGAGGAGTGGGGGAGAGAAAGAGAGGGTGGGGGAGAGAAAGAGAGGGTGGGGGAGAGAAAGAGATGGAGGGGGAGAGAAAGAGAGGGGTGGGGCAGAGAATGAGATGGAGGGGGAGAGAAAGAGATGGAGGGGAGAGAAAGAGATGGAGTGGGGGAGAGAAATAGAGGGGTGGGGGAGAGAAAGAGATGGAGGGGGAGAGAAAGAGAGGGGTGGGGCAGAGAAAGAGATGGAGGGGGAGAGAAAGAGAGGGGAGGGGGGGTGCATGCTTTTTCTCTCCCCCTCCCTCTCTTTCTCCCTCCTCTCCATTCCCTGAACCATGAATCCAAAGTGTGTGTGTAACATTATCATAAATAACAACCAAATATGAGTTAAAAGTTAAAGGGTTACTAAGGAAGGTAAACTAAGAACGTTGATTATTTCTAGCATGGTCAGATAGTGTTGACTGAGGGTTTCTAGCTTATTCATAATTACCATTATGGAAAGGCAGAGGACAGGCTTCACTGTCATTGTGGAATACTATAGAGTACTACTGCCATCTGGTGGCAGAGTTCTGTATGGCAAGCTTCCCCTTCTGGGCAGAGGAACTGTCTTGATCTGGAAGGATTGGTTGAGTATACCAAACATTAAGAAACACCTTCCTAGTATTGAGTTGCACCCCCCCCCCACCCCCCTTTACCCTCAGAAATGCCTATATTCGTCGGGGCAGGGACTCTACAAAGTGTCAAAAGCTCTCCACAAGGATGCTGGCCCATGTTGACTCCAATGCTTCCCACAGTTGTGTCAAGTTGGCTGGATGTCCTTTGGGTGGTGGACCATTCTTGATACACATGGGATACTGTTGACTGTGAAAAACCCAGCAGCATTGCAGTTCTTGACACAAACTGGTGTGCCTGACACCCAATACCATACCCTGTTCAAACGCACTTAAATATTTTCTCTTGCCTATTCATCCTCTGAATGGCATACATACACAATCCATGTTTCAGTTGTCTCAAGGCTTGAAAATCATTCTTTAACCTGTCTCCTCCCCTTCATCTACACTGATTGAAGTGGATTTAACAAGTGATATCAATAAGGGATCATAGCTTTCATCTGGATTCACCTGGTCAGTCTATGTCATGGAAAGAGCAGCATATATAAAGTATAGAAAAGGATTGAATATGTACATTATAAAATATCCACAGGGGGTATTGGGGAGGGCTTGATTGAAGATTGGGAACTTTTTAATTTAATGTAATTTTCTGCCATTGCCATCGTTCTCACCAAATCCACACCAAGATATGTATGGAAAAAATGTTAATTATTTCACTCCATCTTTCCTTCTCTCCTTTCATCCTTCCACCCTCCTTTCCTCCGTCCTTCCTGTGCAGGTAGATGTGACTGCTGGGTCGTAATACAGAGCTGTCAGTGTGAGACGAGCGGTGTGTGTGTGTGTGTGTGTGGGAGCGTGCGGGGAGGGGGTGTCTGAGATGAGATATGTGACCAGCATGCTAACACGCAGGTTTGTCTACTAGGGCCAGGAGCCAGGATCACATACACACACACACAGTGTCGTCATGCCCATAGAGGCACAATGGCACGTGCCCTGTCAGATTTGTCCTGGTTTTTTTTGTTTTTTTTCAGATGTTAAATTAATAATCCACGGTTTATCATAATTAGAGGGGGCACCCTGACTAGAGAGAGAGAGAGAGAGAGTAGAGTGACACACACATCATTTGATTTTATTTTAGCTTCTGGTAATGGGCTCATGAATGTGATCAAGCTCTGTAGCCATTTGATTACTTCCTGATGAATAAATAAAACTAAAATGTTTTGTTGTTTCTCTGTAATACTAGCCACTAAGCAATTTTATAAAGTTGTCTTTAGCTAACCAGCTAGAAAGGTTCCCAATCTTCCAACCTCATAACCAGCTAACAAGTCATTTTAGGATATCAATCAAGTTAGAGAAAGGAGAGGCTTGTCCAACTATCTTAGCTATTATAAACTGGGTGGTTCGAGCCCTGAATGCTGATTGGCTGAAAGCCACCATGGGTACGACCCAAAAATATTTGTACCGCTCTAATTATGCTGGTAACCAGTTTATAATAGCAATAAGGCACCTCAGGGGTTTGTGGTATATGGCCAATAAACCACGGCTAAGGACTGTATCCAGGCACACCGCGTTAAGTCCTACGTAAGAACAGCCCTTAGCCGTGGTATATTGGCCATATGCCACACTCCCTCGGGCATTATTGCTTAAATATAACCTATGCAGAAAAATGTACATAGATTTGTTTTAGATAGAATTAGGCATCATGATTATGGCTCTAGAAGCTGTTTAGGGTGTTTCAGGCAAAATTCTCCAACTTCCAGGTTCCAGAGAGGGCCGCAGCCATCCCTCCGGACCAACCCCCTCTCCGGACCAGCCATCCCTCTGGACCAACCCCCTCTCCGGACCAGCCATCCCTCCGGACCAACCCCCTCTCCGGACCAGCCATCCCTCCGGACCAACCCCCTCTCCGGACCAGCCATCCCTCCGGACCAACCCCCTCTCCGGACCAGCCATCCCTCCGGACCAACCCCCTCTCCGGACCAGCCATCCCTCTGGACCAACCCCCTCTCCGGACGAGCCATCCATCCGGACCAGCCATCCCTCCGGACCAACCCCCTCTCCGGACCAGCCATCCCTCCGGACCAACCCCCTCTCCGGACCAACCCCCTCTCCGGACCAGCCATACCTCCGGACCAGCCATCCCTCCGGACCAACCCCCTCTCTGGACCAGCCATCCCTCCGGACCAACCCCATCTCCGGACCAGCCACCCCTCCGGGCCAGCCACCCCTCCGGATCAGCCACCCCTCCGGACCAACCCCCTCTTCGGACCAGCCATCCCTCCGGACCAGCCACCTCTCCGGACCAGCCACCCCTCCAGGCCAGCCACCCCTCCGGACCAACCCCCTCTCCGGACCAGCCATCCCTCCGGACCAACACCCCATCCTCACGTACTTACTGCCTCCTCTAAAATAATGGGTGCATGACGTCCCTGCACACAGAGACATGCACACAACTACACACACAGAGACATACACAGAGACATACACAGAGACAGACAGACAGACAGACAGACAGACAGACAGACAGACAGACAGACAGACAGACACACACACCAATACAGCCATGAATGCACACCTCATATCCCAGACCAATACAGCCATGGATGCACACCTCATAACCCAGACCAATACAGCCATAAACACACACCTCATATCCCAGACCAATACAGCCATAAACACACACCTCATATCCCAGACCAATACAGCCATAAACACACACCTCATATCCCAGACCAATACAGCCATAAACACACACCTCATAACCCAGACCAATACAGCCATGGATGCACACCTCATATCCCAGACCAATACAGCCATAAACACACACCTCATAACCCAGACCAATACAGCCATGGATGCACACCTCATATCCCAGACCAATACAGCCATAAACACACACCTCATAACCCAGACCAATACAGCCATGGATGCACACCTCATATCCCAGACCAGTACAGCCATAAACACACACCTCATAACCCAGACCAATACAGCCATGGATGCACACCTCATATCCCAGACCAATACAGCCATAAACACACACCTCATAACCCAGACCAATACAGCCATAAACACACACCTCATATCCCAGACCAATACAGCCATGGATGCACACCTCATATCCCAGACCAATACAGCCATAAACACACACCTCATATCCCAGACCAATACAGCCATGGATGTACACCTCATATCCCAGACCAATACAGCCATAAACACACACCTCATATCCCAGACCAATACAGCCATGGGTGCACACCTCATAACCCAGACCAATACAGCCATAAACACACACCTCATAACCCAGACCAATACAGCCATAAACACACACCTCGTAACCCAGACCAATACAGCCATGGATGTACACCTCATAACCCAGACCAATACAGCCATAAACACACACTTCATAACCCAGACCAATACAGCCATAAACACACACCTCATATCCCAGACCAATACAGCCATGGATGTACACCTCATATCCCAGACCAATACAGCCATGGATGTACACCTCATATCCCAGACCAATACAGCCATAAACACACACCTCATATCCCAGACCAATACAGCCATGGATGTACACCTCATATCCCAGACCAATACAGCCATAAACACACACCTCATATCCCAGACCAATACAGCCATGGATGCACACCTCATAACCCAGACCAATACAGCCATGGATGTACACCTCATAACCCAGACCAATACAGCCATAAACACACACCTCATAACCCAGACCAATATAGCCATAAACACACACCTCACATCCCAGACCAATACAGCCATGGATGCACACCTCATATCCCGGACCAATACAGCCATAAACACACACCTCATAACCCAGACCAATACAGCCATGGATGCACACCTCATATCCCAGACCAATACAGCCATAAACACACACCTCATAACCCAGACCAATACAGCCATAAACACACACCTCATAACCCAGACCAATACAGCCATGGATGCACACCTCATATCCCAGACCAATACAGCCATGGATGCACACCTCATATCCCAGACCAATACAGCCATAAACGCACACCTCATAACCCAGACCAATACAGCCATAAACACACACCTCATAACCCAGACCAATACAGCCATGGATGCACACCTCATATCCCAGACCAATACAGCCATAAACACACACCTCATAACCCAGACTAATACAGCCATGGATGCACACCTCATAACCCAGACCAATACAGCCATAAACACACACTTCATAACCCAGACCAATACAGCCATAAACACACACCTCATAACCCAGACCAATACAGCCATAAACACACACCTCATATCCCAGACCAATACAGCCATAAACACACACCTCATAACCCAGACCAATACAGCCATAAACACACACCTCATATCCCAGACCAATACAGCCATGGATGCACACCTCATAACCCAGACCAATACAGCCATAAACACACACCTCATAACCCAGACCAATACAGCCATGGATGCACACCTCATAACCCAGACCAATACAGCCATAAACACACACCTCATATCCCAGACCAATACAGCCATGGCTGCACACCTCATAACCCAGACCAATACAGCCATAAACACACACCTCATAACCCAGACCAATACAGCCATGGGTGCACACCTCATAACCCAGACCAATACAGCCATGGATGCACACCTCATAACCCAGACCAATACAGCCATGGATGCACACCACAGAACAGTGATAGGAGCAGTCAGGTGAAAGGCCATGGAGCATATGTAAAAATATACTATAAATTCACTCGTACTCTTACAGTTCTATGTTCACTTTATCTATTTTGTATATAATGTATGTAAACTGTGTGAATTCCTCTGTATTCTGTCTCTAAATGTTGGCTATCACTAGCAGCACCATATCGTCAAGTAACATTCTGAGTATGTGTAAATCACAGGAGGTTGGTGGCACCTTAATTGGGGAGGACGGGCTCGTAGTAATGACTGGAGCAGAATAAGTGGAAAGGTATCAAATACATCAAACACATGTCTTCCATTTGTTCCGTTCCGGACATTATTATGAGCCGTCCTCCCCTCGGCTGCCTCCTGTGGTATAAATGCTCTTGGCGAATAAATGTCATTGTTATTTCTATTTAAACCATATGGGGGCGCCCCTTTCCCCTTATTTTCCCCGTTGTGGCGCAATGGATTATGCCGTTTGTGCATTTTATCATAACTTGTCCATGTTCATGTAAGAGCGTACAAAATGCAGCGTATAGCTTAGGTTACAATTCATTGAAAATAGTGTTCTGTTTTTATCAGAATATACAGTTACAAAAAATAGCTTACATTGTCTAATTTGTATACACTATTTGACAGTTTAAAAGGTCAATATAATAGTTCTGACATACAAACAATTGAATTTACACAAAATTTGAACATTTTTATATAATTTCATATTATAACAGTAATCTCAAAAGACTGAAAGACACTGAAAAGTTGATTAGGAACTAAATGTACGGTTAATTATATTTTTGACAAATACAGTATACTCCAGTTTGTGTATTTGTAAAGCACCACACCACAAGCAACATGGCAACACGTGAACATTAATATTAACAGACAATTATGTGTTCCAGACACAGTCCACTACTAATAAGTGCACTTTGAGTTACACATACTGTACATAAAGTACAAGCTGATAAGCAAATCTCTTGATCCATATTCAACGATGAGCCTACAGAAAGCTCAAATACACTCACAATTACACCACAATAAGAGAGGCTCTGAGTTTAGGAATAATCTAATGATTTATAAAGATGTTACAATTTACACCGATTATTCAACTTCAAGACTACCGAACTGGAGTGAAAACCTATGGCACTGAATAGGGGAGGAAACATTGAACATTTTACACCTTTACAAACATAGGGCAGAATGCAAACTTGAGATCCAAATTCAAGTTTTTTCATTTACAAGTTACAGGTGTAGATCTCAAATTCGGATTTGGACCATAGAAAAGGCTTTCTGCAATATTTTTGGCTGCATTCATGGTGGACAAACAGTATGTTTTGTTTGTTTGGTTATTCGGTGGTGGGGGCGGGTGCTGTACACTCAGAGTGGGGATTCGGCGGTATGTCTGTGTGGGAGGGGTGGAGCCAGGAGGAGGGAGGGGCTAGGAGAGGACTTCTCTGCAACCTGAGGCGGAGACGGGATGGGAGTGTCTGGAGACGGTAGAGAGAGAGGGATAGAGAGAGAGAGAGAGAGAGAGAGAGAGAGAGAGAGAGAGAGAGAGAGAGAGAGAGAGAGAGAGAGAGAGAGAGAGGGGGATAGATAGAGAGAGAGAGAGAGAGAGAGAGAGAGAGAGAGAGAGAGAGAGAGAGAGAGAGAGAGAGAGAGAGAGAGAGAGAGAGATGAGCCACACCAGAGGGGCAGAAAGAGTAATATGGAGCACTCATGGTGGAATATAATGAATGCTTGCCTGTCAATGCTCATGAATCTTGCCTACCGGAGAAACAACTGTGTGCATGCTTGTGTGTGTAGGTGTGTATTTTACCTATCTGAGTAGAGTGTGTAGCAGGCATAGTGCTGATGACCAGTGTGTGTAGGTGTGTATTTTACCTATCTGAGTAGTGTGTGTAGCAGGCATAGTGCTGATGACCAGTGTGTGTATTTTACCTATCTGAGTAGTGTGTGTAGCAGGCATAGTGCTGATGACCAGTGTGTGTCCAGTCAGAGGGTCCTGGGCTAACTGGGTGTGGCCTGGGTGGTGCAGGTGGGCGGGCTCTGCCGCCAGACCTGGAGATAAACAGACAAACCAGCCAATCAGGACACAGGAAAATATATTTGCTTGTGTCCACCGTTAATGTACACTCTACTACCCACCTCCAAGTAGCATCATAACATCTATATTGCTTATCAATATTATTGATGTTATGTTATCAGGGTTGGGGAGTAACGAATTACATGTAATCCGTTACATGTAAGGGATTACAAAAAACAGTAACTGTAATCCGTTACGTTACCAGCAAAAATATTGTAATCGGATTACAGATACATTTGAAAAACTATATGATTACTTTAAGTTTGTTCCACCTAAGCGTGTCTGACCACAAGTCAGAGACCACTATGATGATACACCAAATCATCATAGTGTATCATCATAAATAAATAAAATATTTTTGGCTAATCTATACCTCCATATCTACAAGTCCTATTCTTGAAGATCAAGGGGTATAACATTTATTGGAATGACTGGAATTCTAATCGGATTATTATTATATGTAGGGCGGCAGGTAACCTAGTGGTTACAGTGTTGGGCCAGTAATTGAAAGGTTGCTAGATTGAATCCACGAGATGACAAGGTAAAAATCTGTCGTTCTGCCCCTGTTCCTAGGCCGTCATTGTAAATAAGAATTTGTTCTTAACTGACATGCCTAGTAAAATAAGAATAAAATGATAATAAAGAAATGTAATAGAAAGCGATGGGCTAAAAGAAGCCTACATAACCAACTCAGATAACATGTGAGAGAGCAGATGAGCTTAAAAATAAAAAATACATATTTTTTAAAGGCTTAAAAATAGATACATTTAGAGTTAGACAAACCTTTTGGCAGGGACATATACAGGATGCTACCCTAGAAAACATAACCTTCATTATGTCACCAAGACATATACAGGATGCTACCCTAAACAACATAACCCTCACTCTAAATCAAAAATCCAAACCTACAACCTGATTTTGGATGGAATGACATGGAAGGCTTCCTACATTCAAGGATTATTATTCCCAAACTATATATCAAATACTCTGGCAAACAAGCAGGGACCTGAAAACCCCATCCAACCTGGAGCTGAGTGAGTAATACTTAGTCTGAAGCAGTTTTTTTAACTTTCAAAAGTCAAGAAGAAAAATACATTACAATTATATATTTTACTTAATAAGGACTGAATGCTCAGGCTACCAAGCTTTGCTAGGACAAAGAGATACAACTTCAATTAGCACTGACGTGTGAAGTGAGAGGTGTCAAAGCCTTTGAGCCCAACAAATGGCAGGCTACCCCACCCAGATCCAAAGGCCTTGAAGCCCCCCTCCTGCTGTTCAGAGACCATCCACAGGCATTTTCTACAAGAAATCTGCCTCCAGAAATATAAGCTTCTCCCAAGTGGGTGGGACACCTACTCCCATTGCTTGCTGTACTGCTTCTTGGATTCCACCTGTCGATTTGTACACTGTCTGCCCTAGCCTGTCTCCCTCTGTCTTGTACAGGTACACCCCCCCTCAACTACCTCTCTCAAAGAGTGCAATGTATAAAGTCAGAAAATCTGCTCTCAGCCACTGCCTGTCACCAAGGGAGTACCCCAAGGCCCAATCCTAAACCCCATAGCTCAGGCAGGAGGAAGCTCTCTCATAGATTTACAGTGGAGAAAACAAGTATTTGATACACTGCCGATTTTGCAGGTTTTCCTACTTACAAAGCATGTAGAGGTCTGTAATTTTTATCATAGGTACACTTCAACTGTGAGAGACGGAATCTAAAACAAAAATCCAGAAAATCACATTGTATGATTTTTAAGTAATTAATTTGCATTTTATTGCATGACATAAGTATTTGATATATCAGAAAAGCAGAACTTAATATTTGGTACAGAAACCTTCGTTTGCAATTACAGAGACCATACGTTTCCTGTAGTTCTTGACCAGGTTTGCACACACTGCAGCAGGGATTTTGGCCCACTCCTCCATACAGACCTTCTCCAGATCCTTCAGGTTTCGGGGCTGTCGCTGGGCAATACTGACTTTCAGCTCCCTCCAAAGATTTTCTATTGGGTTCAGGTCTGGAGACTGGCTAGGCCACTCCAGGACCTTGAGATGCTTCTTACGGAGCCACTCCTTAGTTGCCCTGGCTGTGTGTTTCGGGTCGTTGTCATGCTGGAAGACCCAGCCACGACCCATCTTCAATGCTCTTACTGAGGGAAGGAGGTTGTTGGCCAAGATCTCACGATACATGGCCCCATCCATCCTCCCCTCAATACGGTGGAGACGTCCTGTCGCCTTTGCAGAAAAGCATCCCCAAAGAATGATGTTTCCACCTCCATGCTTCACAGTTGGGATGGTGTTCTTGGGGTTGTACTCATCCTTCTTCTTCCTCCAAACACGGCGAGTGGAGTTTAGACCAAAAAGCTCTATTTTTGTCTCATCAGACCACATGACCTTCTCCCATTCCTCCTCTGGATCATCCAGATGGTCATTGGCAAACTTCAGACGGGCCTGGACATGCACTGGCTTGAGCAGGGGGACCTTGCGTGCGCTGCAGGATTTTAATCCATGACGGCATAGTGTGTTACTAATGGTTTTCTTTGAGACTGTGGTCCCAGCTCTCTTCAGGTCATTGACCAGGTCCTGCCGTGTAGTTATGGGCTGATCCCTCACCTTCCTCATGATCATTGATGCCCCACGAGGTGAGATCTTGCATGGAGCTCCAGACCGAGGGTGATTGACCGTCATCTTGAACTTCTTCCATTTTCTAATAATTGTGCCAACAGTTGTTGCCTTCTCATCAAGCTGCTTGCCTATTGTCCTGTAGCCCATCCCAGCCTTGTGCAGGTCTGCAATTTTATCCCTGATGTCCTTACTCAGCCCTCTGGTCTGGCCATTGTGGAGAGGTTGGAGTCTGTTTGATTGAGTGTGTGGACAGGTGTCTTTTATACAGGTAACGAGTTCAAACAGGTGCAGTTAATACAGGTAATGAGTGGAGAACAGGAGGGCTTCTTAAAGAAAAACTAACAGGTCTGTGAGAGCCGGAATTCTTACTGGTTGGTAGGTGATCAAATACTTATGTCATGCAATAAAATGCAAATTATTTACTTAAAAATCATACAAGGTGATTTTCTGGATTTTTGTTTTAGATTCCGTCTCTCACAGTTGAAGTGTACCTATGATACAAATTACAGACCTCTCCATGCTTTGTAAGTAGGAAAACCTGCAAAATCAGCAGTGTATCAAATACTTGTTCTCCCCACTGTATATGCAGATGATACAGTCTTATACTCAGCTGGCCCCTCCCCGGATTTTGTGTGACATGCTCTACTACAAAGCTTTCTTAGTGTCCAACAAGCTTTCTCTGCCCTAAACCTTGTTCTGAACACCTCCAAAACAAAGGTTATGTGGTTTTGTGGTTTGGTAACAAGAATGCCCCTCTCCCCACAGGTGTGATTACTACCTCTGTGGGTTTAGAGCTTGAGGTAGTCACCTCATGCAAGTACTTGGGAGTATGGCTATACAGGACACTGTCCTTCTCTCAGTACATATCAAAGCTGCAGACGAAAGTTAAATCTAAACAGGGTTTCCTCTATCATAATCGCTCCTCTTTCACCCCAGCTGCCAAACTAACCCTGATTCAGATGACCATCCTACCCATGCTAGATTACGGAAACATAATTTAGAGATCAGCAGGTAAGGGTGCTCTCGAACGGCTAGATGTTCTTTACCATTCAGCCATCCGATTTGCCACCAATGCTCCTTATAGGACATATCACTGCACTCTATACTCCTCTGTAAACTGGTCATCTCTGTATAGCCGTCGCAAGGCCTACTGGTTGATGCTTATTTATAAAACCCTCTTAGGCCTCACTCCCCCCTCTCTGAGGTATCTACTGCATCCCTCATACTCCACATACAACACCCTTTCTGCCAGTCACATTCTGTTAAAGGTCCCCAAAGCACACACATCCCTGGGTCGCTCGTCTTTTCAGTTCGCTGTAGCTAGCGACTGGAACGAGCTGCAGCAAACACTCAAACTGGACAGCTTTATCTCAATCTCTTCATTCAAAGACTCAATCATGGACCCTCTTACTGACAGTTGTGGCTGCTTTGTGTGATGTATTGTTGTCTCTACCTTCTTTCCCTTTGTGCTGTTGTCTGTACCCAGTAATGTTTGTACCATGTTTTGTGCTGCTACGATGTTGTGTTGCAACCATGTTGTTGTCATGTTGTGTTGCTGCCTTGCTATGTTGTTGTTTTAGGTCTCTCTTTATGTAGTGTTGTCTCTCTTGTCGGGATGTGTGTTTTGTCCTATATTTATTTATATAGTTATTTAAAATATATATATATGTATATTTAATCCCAGCCCCCGTCCCCGCAAGTCTTTTGCCTTTTGATAGGCCGTCGTTGTAAATAAGAATTTTTCTTCACTGACTTGCCTAGTTAAATAAATGTAAAATAAAATAAATAAAGTAAAATTGAATATCCATATATGGCCCGCTATGTAAACTTTAACATTGATTTATCCTGCAATAGATGTTGTTTCATTGGTAACATACATTTTTGTCTTCTTCTAATGCCTCTTAAGGGGAAAGTAATCTAAAAGTAACGGAATGTAATCAGATTACATTACCGAGTTTGGGTAATCCAAAAGTGACATTACCGATTACAAATCTGGACAGGTAACTAGTAACTGTAATGGATTACATTTAGAAAGTAACCTACCCAACCCTGTATGTTATCATACATACTCACCTCCCAGCAGCATCTCCTGCAGTAGGTTGTCTATCTTGGCCAGGCCACAGAGTTTAACAAACTGCAGTTGTTCTATCATCTGCCAGGTGATGGACTGTAGAGTAGGCAGCAGTAGCAGCAGCTCTCCAAACCTCCCTCTGGAGTCATACTGACGGTCGTTAATATAGTCCTCTAGACTCATCTGGACCTGCAGACGCATCGCCTTGATCTTAGACGGGTCACGCAGAGACTTGGCATCTGGAGAGAAGGAGGGATGGAACGATGATGGAGGGAGAGAAAGGATATGTGAATCAAATCAAATCAAACTTTATTTGTCACGCACCAAATACAAGTGTAGACATTACCGTGAAATGCTTACTTACAAGCCCTTAACCAACAATGCAGTTCAAGAAAGAGGTAAGAAAATATTTACCAAATAAACTGAAGTAAAAAATAAAAAAGTAACACAATAAAATAACAATAACGAGGCTATATACAGGCGGTACCGGTAACGAGTCAATGTGCGGGGGTACAGGTTAGTCGAGGGAATTTGTACCTTGTAGGTAGGGGTAAAGTGAACCAAAATGAGCCAAAATGAGCCTTTTGGCCCTAGACTTGGCGCTCCGGTACTGCTTGCCATGCGGTAGCAGAGAGAACAGTCTATGACTTGGGTGACTGGTCTTTGACATTTTTTGGGGCTTTCCTCTGACACCGCCTAGTATATACAGTTGAAGTCGGAAGTTTACATACACTTAGGTTGGAGTCATTAAAACTTGTTTTTCAACCACTCAAACTATAGTTTTGGCAAGTCGGTTAGGACATCTACTTTGTGCATGACACAAGTAATTTTTTCCAACAATTGTTTACAGACAGATTATTTCACTTTTAATTGACTGTATCACAATTCCAGTGGGTTAGAAGTTTACATACACTAAGTTGACTGTGTCTTTAAACAGCTTGGAAAATTCCAGAAAATTATGTCATGGCTTTAGAAGCTTCTGATAGGTTGATTGACATCATTTGAGTCAATTGGAGGTGTACCTGTGGATGTATTTCAAGGCCTACCTTCAAACTCAGTGCCTCTTTGCTTGACATCATGGGAAAATCAAGTAAGCCAAGACCTCAGAAAAAAATTGTAGACCTCCACATGTCTGATTCATCATTGGGAGCAATTTCCACACGCCTGAAGGTACCACGTTCATCTGTACAAACAATAGTACGCAAGTATAAACACCATGGGACCACGCAGCCGTCATACCGCACAGGAAGGAGACACGTTCTGTCTCCTAGAGTGTACTTTGGTGCAAAAAGTGCAAATTGATCCCAGAACAACAGCAAAGGACATTGTGAAGATGCTGGAGGAAACCGGTACAAAAGTATCTATATCCACAGTAAAACGAGTCCTATATCGACCTAACCTGAAAGGCCGCTCAGCAAGGAAGAAGCCACTGCTCCAAAACCGACATAAAAAAGCCAGACTACGGTTTGCATCTGCACATGGGGACAAAGATCTTTCTTTACTTTTTGGAGAAATGTCCTCTGGTCTGATGAAACAAAAATAGAACTGTGTTTGGAGGAAAAAGGAGGAGGCTTGCAAGCCGAAGAACACCATCCCAACCGTGAATCACAGGGGTCGCAGCATCATGTTGTGGGGGTGGTTTTCTGCCAGAGGCACTGGTGCACTTCACAAAATAGATGGCATCATAAGAAAGGAAAATTATATGGATATATTGAAGCAACATCTCAAGACATCAGTCAGGAAGTTAAAGCTTGGTCACAAATGGGTCTTCCAAATGGACAATGACCCCAAGCATACTTCCAAAGTTGTGGCAAAATGGATTAAGGACAACAAAGTCAAGGTATTGGAGTGGCCATCACAACGCCCTGATCTCAATCCTGTAGAAAATGTGTGGGCAGAACTGAAAATGCTTGTGCGACCAAGGAGGCCTACAAACCTGACTCCGTTACACCAGCTCTGTCAGGAGGAATGGGCCAAAATTCACCTAACTTATTGTGGGAAGCTTGTGGAAGGCTACCCGAAACATTTGAGCCAAGTTAAACCATTTAAAGGCAATGATACCAAATACTAATTGAGTGTAAGTAAACTTCTGACCCACTTTGAATGTGATGAAAGAAATAAAAGCTGAAATTAATCATTCTCTCTACTATTATTCTGACATTTCACTTTCTTAAAATAAAGTGGTGATCCTAACTGACCTAAGACAGGGAACTTTTACTAGGATTAAATGTCAGAAATTGTGAAAAACTGAGTTTAAATGTATTTGGCTATGGTGTATGTAAACTTCCGACTTCAACTGTAGGTCCTGGATGGCAGGAAGCTTGGCCCCAGTGATTTACTGGGCCGTACACACTACTCTCTGTAGCACCTTACGGTCAGATGCCGAGCAGTTGCCATACCAGGCGGTGATGCAACTGGTCAGGATGCTCTCAATGGTGCAGTTGTAGAACTTTTCAAGGATCTGGTGACCCATGCCAAATCTTTTTAGTCTCCTGAGGGGGAAAAGGTCTTTACGACCGACTTGGTATGTTTGGGCCATGTTAGTTCATTGGTGATGTGGACACCAAGGAACTTTGAAGCTCTCAACCTGCTTTGCTACAGCCCCGTCGGTGAGAATGGGGGCCTGTTCGGCCCACCTTTTCCTGTAGTCCACAATCAGCTCCTTTGTCTTGTTCACATTGAGGGAGAGGTTGTTGTCCTGGCACCACACTGCCAGGTCTCTGACCTCCTCCCTATAGGCTGTCTCATCGTTGTTGGTAATCAGGCCTACCACTGTTGTGTCGTCAGCAAACTTAATGATGGTGTTGGAGTCGTGTTTGGCCATGCGGTCGTGGGTGAACAGGGAGTACAGGAGCGGACTAAGCATACACCCCTGAGGGGCCACAGTGTTGAGGATCAGCATGGCAGACGTGTTGTTGCCTACCCTTACCACCTGGGGGCGGCCCGTCATGAAGTCCAGGATCCAGTTGCAGAGGGAGGTGTTTAGTCCCAGGGTCCTTAGCTTAGTGATGAGCTTTGTTGGCACTAACGCTGAGCTTTGGTCAATGAACAGCATTCTCACATAGGTGTTCCTTTTGTCCAGGTGTGGAAGGGCAGTGTGGAGTACAATTGAGATTGTGTCGTCTGTGGATCTGTTGGGGTGGAATGCGAATTGGAGTGGGTCTAAGGTATCCGGGATGATGCTGTTGATGTGTTTCCCTTTGTAGTTCATAATAGTTTTCATGCCCTGTCACATCCGACGAGCGTCAGAGCCGGTGTTGTAGGATTCTATCTTAACCTGTCTAGGATCAGCGTGCCGCTAGCGGCACACCCCCCCCCCCCCCCCCCCCCACTGAAAAACCAGTGCCGCGAAATTCAAAAAAAATATTTTTTTTAAATATTTAACTTTCACACATTAAAGTCCAATACAGCTAATGAAAGACACAGATCTTGTGAATCCAGTCAACATGTCCGATTTTTAAAATGTTTTACAGGGAAGACACAATATGTAAAGATGTACATCTATTACCTAAAAACACATTAGCATAATCCACCATCTTTTATTTGTCCACCAACACCAGTAGCCATCACCAATTCGGCTAAACTAAGATATTTATAGCCCCTAACCAAGAAAAAAACTCATCAGATGACAGTCTGATAACATATTTATGGTATGGGATAGGTTTTGTTAGAAAAAAGTGCATATTTCAGGTAGATGGCATAGGTTACAATTGCACCCACCGTCACAAATGGAATAGAAAAACTACTTAGAGCAACGTGTTTACCTACTTACTAATCATCAAACATTTCGTAAAAATACACAGCATACACGAATCGAAAGACACAGATCCTGTGAATACAGACAATATTTCAGATTTTCTAAGTGTCTTACAGCGAAAACACAATAAATCGTTATATTAGCATAGCACATAGCACATAGCAGCCCAGCATTGATTCTAGCCAAAGTGAGCGATAACGTCAACATCGCCAAAAATATATTAATTTTTTCACTAACCTTCTCAGAAATCTTCAGATGACACTCCTGTAACATCATATTACACAATCCATATAGAGTTTGATCGAAAACGTTTATATTTAGCCACCAAAATCATGGTTAGACAATGTGAAATGTAGCTCAGCTGGTCAGAAAATGTCCTTGCGCCACTTAGACAGTGATCTACTCTTATACATAAATACTCATAAACGTGACTAAAAAATATAGGGTGGACAGGGATTGATAGACAATTTAATTCTTAATACAATTGCGGAATTACATTTTTTAATTTATCCTTACTTTTCAATACAGTTTGCGCCAAGCGAAGCTACGTCAAAAAACATGGCGTCCTAAGCCACTAAAATGTTTCGACAGAAACACGATTTATCATAATAAAAATGTCCTACTTTGAGCTGTTCTTCCATCAGTATCTTGGGCAAAGGATCCTTTCTTGGGAGTAATCGTCTTTTGGTGGAAAGCTGTCCTCTTGCCATGTGGAAATGCCAACTGCGTTCGGGATGAACTGAAAAGCGTGCCCAGCTATTCACATCGTTTCAAAAATAAATGTCCCAAAATCGCACTAAACGGATATAAATTGCTATAAAACGTTTTAAATTAACTACCTTATGATGTTTTTAACTCCTATAACGAGTGAAAAGATGACCGGAGAAATATAACAGGCTAAACTAACGCTTGGAACAGGAGCGGGTCGACGCGCGTTACGCACCAAGAAAAGACTTGCTAGCTACAGGGTTTTTTCATTTGTAGTGCCTGTGAACGCGCAATCGACCCCATTGGAATCGTCATCACGTAAAGGCATCCAGGGGAAGACGTAAGAAGTGTCCGTATAGTCATAGCAATAACAGTGCCCTTTTAACTGACTTCAGAACAGTGGCCAACATTTCTGAAATCTGACTCCATGTCAGGGAAATTGCTGTAGAATGGGCTCTGTTCCACTTAGAGACAAAATTTCAACTCCTATAGAAACTATAGACTGTTTTCCATCCAATAATAATAATAATATGCATATTGTACGATCAAGGATTTTGTGGGAAGCCGTTTCAAAAATTACCCAATTAGCATAAATAGTCTCAACAGCGCCCCCATCCTCAACAGGTTAATCCTCTACTGACACTTTGCCTGTTTGATGGTTTGTCTGAGGGCATAGCGTGATTTCTTAGAAGCGTGCGGATTAGTGTCCCGCTCCTTGAAAGCGGCTACTCTAGCCTTTAGCTCAATGCGGATGTTGCCTGTAATCCATGGCTTCTGGTTGGGATATGTACGTACGGTCACTGTGAGGATGACGTCATTGATGAAGCCGATGACTGAGGTGGTATACTCTTCAATGCCATTGGATGAATCCCGGGAACATATTCCAGTCTATGCTGGCGAAACAGTTCTGTAGCATAGTATCCATGTCATCTGACCACTTACTTATTGAGAGAGTCACTGTTACTTCCTGCTTTAGGTTTTGCTTGTAAGCAGGAATCAGGATGATATAATTATGGTCAGATGTGCCAAATGGAGGGCGAGAGAGAGCTTTCTATGCGTCTCTGTGTGTGTAGTAAAGGTGGTGTAGAGTTTTTTTCCCTCTGGTTGCACATGTGACATGCTGGTAGAAATTAGGTAAAACTGATTTAAGTTTGCCTGCATTAAAGTCCCCGGCCACTAGGAGCGCCGCTTCTGGATGAGCATTTTCTTCTTTGCTTATGGCCTTATACAGCTGGTTGAGTGCGGTCTTAGTGCCAGCATCGGTTTGTGGTGGTAAATAGACGGCTATGAATAATATAGATGAGAACTCTCTTGGTAGATAGTGTGGTCGACAGCTTATCATGAGGTACTCTACCTCAGGCGAGCAATACCTCGAGACTTCTTTAATATTAGACATTAGACATCGCGCACCAGCTGTTATTGATAAATAGACACACATCCCCGCCCCTCGTCTTACCAGACGTAAATTCTCTGTCCTGCCGATGCATGGAAAATCCCGCCATCTCTATTTTATCCATGTCGTTGTTCAGCCACGACTCGGTGAAACATAAGATATTACAGTTTTCAATGTTCCGTTGGTAGGATAGTCTTGATCGTATAACATCCATTTTGTTTTCCAGTGATTGCACGTTGGCCAATAGAACGGATGGTAGTGGAGGTTTACTCACTCGCCTACGAATTCTCAGAAGGCACCCCGACATCCGCCCCCTTTTTCTCTACCTTTTCTTCACGCAAATATCCTTCGCGTTGGACTCGTTAAAGAAAAAATATTTGTCCAGTTCGAGGTGAGTAATTGCTGTTCTGATGTCCAGATGTTATTTTCGGTCATAAGAGACGGTAGCAGCAACATTATGTATATAATGTAATGTACATAAATAAGTTAAAAAAATGAGTTACAAAAAAACTAACAAATTAGGACAGTTGATTAGGAGCCCATAAAACGGCAGCCATCCCCTCTGGCGCCATTTTTGATATGATATGAAATGATATACGTGCAGGCTTTTTGGCGTCTGCTGAAACAGAGGCAACAGAGAACAGTCAAGTGTCAATGATTAACAAAACCATTCAAATCAACTTTGTTTGGTTGAATACGGAAGCTATTGTGTGGTATATGGGCGTGTAAAAGTGGAAGGCTGCCTGAGTCGGGGTTGTTAAAGTGCTTTACCAGGGTCAAAGAAGACAATGGCCTTGAGAGCAGCATACTCATGGTCATCTATCTGGATGTCCTGGAAGGGCAGGACCAGCTCATCTAGAACACGGTTAGCTACACGACCGATGTCCGGCTCCGCACTGCTACCATGGATCACACACCCATTACCTGGAGAGGGGAGGGGGAGGGAAATGTGTGTTTTGGGAGAGGGGTAGGGGAGTTGAGTGTGTGTTTCTCCACATGTTGCGGGGGATGTATATGTGTGTGTGTGTTTGTGTGTGTAGGTGAATGTACTTGAAGCATGTCACTTACAATCCCCATTTACATTACTTATCAATTATTTTGATAATTTTACCATCTACAAATCATCTGTAGGTGGCAATCCACAAAAAGTGTCTTCCATGTCTTTCTGTCTGATAAAGCATGTTTAAGTCAGAGGCCTCCAAAGACTTGAGTCAATGATTATCTGGTTGTATAACAGTCTTAGAGGGCAACCGACCTGTTAGCCTTGATATGTCAGCTTTAAATCAAGCTTAGCACGGCAGTATAGCAGGTTCTGATTGGATGTTACTGAGGCATAAAGGTGAGAGGTGATTGGTCAGTTCTTACCAAGAAGCAGGAAGTCCTTATAAGGCATTGACCTCTTGGCGACCCCTAGTAGAAGGTGTTCCCCTGCATGAGCCCTGAGCAGACTCACCTGGACAAACACACACAGACACACAGAGACACAGACACAGGACACACACACAGGGTGAGAAACAATGACATGAGTGACCAAACACAGGCTACAAACATATCTCAGTTCAAGACTCATTTGACTCTAAACCATTAGCTACGAACTGAAGCTAGATCCATTACTTTGTGTTTCTGGAAGGTCACAAGCACATTCAAAAGGCTTTAGAAGAGTCATGGCATAACTTTGGTAAGCACTGTTCTGTTTTAGTTCCAGTCACTACTAACTAGGTGGTCATGCAGCTAAGCCCAGACTAGTCAGGTTGCTTACCTGGTCATCCAAGGGCAGCTCACCGAAGGCAGGGATGTATTTGGCCCATTCCACCAGCACTAGCAGCTGTTGTCTCATGGAGTCACAGACATCCCCCACACCAGCTGACTTCTGTTCTGACACATCTACTGCACCCCTGGGACTGGATGCGCTGATCTAGAGTGGAGACAGAGAATGAGTAGTCATGCAGATGATTGGAAACACTGATGATGTGTGTGTGCGTGTGTGTGTGTGTGTGTACGTGTTTGTGTGTGCAAGTGCGGGTGCGTTTTACCTGTTGAGACAGTGACTCTGCCTGGGCCAGAACAGTGATAGGTGGGAGATCCTGATTGTCCTGAATGTTTCTTCTGGAGCTGATACGATCTCTCTCATTCTGAACCGCTGAAATACACACACACACATCCACCATCACACACACACACACACACACACACACACACACACACACACACACACACACACACACACACACACACACACACACACACACACACACACACACACACACACATCAGATCAGAGCTATTAGTATGATATTACCATGTTACCATTTCCAGAATCTAAGGTATAGGACTGAGAAACACATATATTCAAGTCCCAGTTTGCCCATCCCCGGAATTTGCTACAGTATCATAATAATCATTTGAATAGCTGACTTTTAGTTCAGACCAAACCATGCAGGGGAACAGGCTGTGTAGAGAGGTGAAGTCAAAAGTTAACCAATAGCAGCCCTGAACAACATGTCTGAAAGGCACATGATTGGGTGTCATAAAGCTCTCTGCCAAGGTTACAGGGCCCATAAACACACACACACACAAACACACACACAATCCTTTTCTGATATCCGTCATAAACACAGTGTTCTCTGAATAATCTTGTTTAGTTTATGGCAACCCTTGTTTCAGCCTCCCAGCCCTGATGCCTTCCTCACACTGACTGCTTGATTTGTTTAATTTGAGAGTACAGAGCAGGTGCTGGAGCAAAAGCCTGCACATTGATGGAGATTAGCGCCATATTCTATTGGTATTCAGTAATACTGATGGTTCTGGTTTGATGTGGCTAACCTTCTTTCTTCATGCCAGCTCTGAAACACTTGTGGAGTCTGCAGTACCGACACTGGTTCCTCTTGTCCTTGTCCACTACACACTGACGGTTAAACCTGGAGACGCAAAGACAGATTACTGTCAATATCTTAACTCTATGGGCCTACCTTGTAGTTCTGTTCGTTGCAATATGACTACACTCTTAGAAAAAATGGTTCCAAAAGGGGTTTTCGGCTGTCCCCATAAGAGCACCCTTTCTGGTTTCAGGTAGGACCCTTTGGGGTTCCATGACTTTCCACAGAGGGTTCTACCTGGCACCAAAAAGGGTTCCGAAGAACCCTTGTTGGTTCTAGATAGCACCTTTTTCTAAGAGTGTACTGTACCTGCAGGAGTGTAATGTTAATATTGTGTCTGTTAGTGTAGACATAGGCTCTGGCAGCTGCAGCTATAGGCTGGAAACACTACCTGCAGGAGTAGATGTGGTTCTTGCGTATGGAGCGTCTGAAGAAGCCTTTACATCCATCACAGCTGGAAGCTCCATAGTGTTTCCCTGTAGCCTTGTCTCCACATATGGCACAGTTAGAGTTCACAACATCTGCCTGGGACAGGCCCGGCTCCGCTGGCATACTGTCTGGAACACACACATTATCCAAAGACTGGGTTAGACCGCTGAGCTGAAGTCTATAGGTATTAGTGCAGGGAGCTAATACAAGTTTTATGGCCTTAGAAAAGGTTACTCATCATGCATGTACACACACACACACACACACACACACACACACACACACACACACACACACACACACACACACACACACACACACACACACACACACACACACACACACACACACACACACACACACACATCCTCCTGGCATCAGAAAACCTCCTCAATTGAAATAGAGAATCAATCATTCCTTTGTGCATGTGAAATCAAGGCATCTTGACAAAGGAAGAGAAGGACTCAGTGGGGATTCAGATCTGTACTAGCTGACTGGTATCTGTATGGTGACAGATAGGGAAATGGCTTGATTAGGAAAGCCTTTGGTGCTTTTATCTGGGATACATGTGAAGGACAGCAATAATATTAAACCTCACTCCAAAACCATGCAAGGTTAGGGTTGATCTAGTTTATCTATATCTCCATGGCTCTAGAGATGAGAAGAGCCTTCAACACTCAGAACCAGACCAAGTCCCAACCTCCACAGACCCAGACTTAGAACAAGAACCAGCGTATTGGGACCCAGACCCAGACCCCATGTGATGTCAAGACCAAAACCATGAGATCAAGACTTGTAAATATAGCAACAAAAACACACCAGAAAAATTCTTACATATACCAACCACGTCCAAGGTGGAGGAATACATCTACAGCCAGAGAAAAGAAAGTCAATGTTTGACCATGTAACGACTCCCACCGAAGGTGGCTCCTCTCCCTGTTCGGGTGGTGCTCGGCGGTCGTCGTCACCGGCCTACTAGCTGCTACTGACTTTTCCTCCCCCTCCCTTTTTGTTGATTATTTACACCTGTTTGTGGTTAGGGTGATTTGTGGGGCTTTATTACCCAGCAGCCCGGCCTGCTGGGTGTGCAGGATTGTTTTTGTGTACATGCTTGTGGGACACGGTTCGTGCACGTTATTCTCAGTGGTATTTCGTGTTATCGTTTATTGTGGTGGAGCATTCCTTTTAGAGTGGCGTCGTGTTCACCTGGTTGTGGTATTAAATTAGAACGCTACTCTGAACTCTCTGTCTCCTGCGTGTGACTCCTTCCTCCACTACACCCCGGGCATTACAGACCAACTTTCCTTTTATCCATCAACGTGTTGGGATGACAACTTCTCCTCTTACTGTAGGCCCACAATAAACCCGTCTTTATGACACACTGCAGATTCACATCCTAACAGACCTCTTATCACTCATGGATTATTCATTCATGGATAAATGCAATATTCAACTGTGTTTTAAGTGCAGTAATGAGTGTGAGTGTATAAGTAGAATGACAAACTACATGTCTACGTATGTAAACTATGCGTGTGTGTGTGTGTGTGTGTTTTTGTGTGCGTGTGGGTCCACTCACCTCCCCCACCATAGAGGACGTCAGCATGATCGAAGCCCAGGGTGCTGTACGTTGGGTCCAGTCCCTCACTGTAGTTGGCTACATCCATGTCCAACAGAGAGTTACTCACTGACACAGATGGATACTTCATCCCTCGCTTTCTTTCCCTCTGTCACTGTCTCTCTCTCTCCTTTTACTGGCTCTTCTCCCTCTGTCACTGTCTCTCTCTCTCTCCTTTTACTGGCTCTTCTCCCTCTGTCACTGTCTCTCTCTCTCCTTTTACTGGCTCTTCTCCCTCTGTCACTGTCTCTCTCTCTCCTTTTACTGGCTCTTCTCCCTCTGTCACTGTCTCTCTCTCTCCTTTTACTGGCTCTTCTCCCTCTGTCACTGTCTCTCTCTCTCTCCTTTTACTGGCTCTTCTCCCTCTGTCACTGTCTCTCTCTCTCTCCTTTTACTGGCTCTTCTCCCTCTGTCACTGTCTCTCTCTCTCTCCTTTTACTGGCTCTTCTCCCTCTGTCACTGTCTCTCTCTCTCTCCTTTTACTGGCTCTTCTCCCTCTGTCACTGTCTCTCTCTCTCTCCTTTTACTGGCTCTTCTCCCTCTGTCACTGTCTCTCTCTCTCTCCTTTTACTGGCTCTTCTCCCTCTGTCACTGTCTCTCTCTCTCTCATTTTACTGGCTCTTCTCCCTCTGTCTCTTTTTCTCTGCCCGTCTTTCTCTCTGTCTCTGTTTATTTGTTCCAATTTCTTTCACTATCACTTTCTGTCTTTCTTCTTCTTCTTAACCTTCTTCTTCTTCTTCTTAACCTTCTTCTTCTTTACTTTCTTCTTCTTCTTAACCTTCTTCCTCTTCTTCACTTTCTTCTTCTTCTTAACTTTCTTCTTCACCTTCTTCTTCTTCTGTCACATACAGTTCTTCCACCTTTCGGAGTGCAGAAGGTAACCTATGGTCCCTGCCATTTGATTGGTCACCTACAACGAAAGTGGGTGGGCCTTGACGAAGGCATCTCACCTAGTTACACATTACTTATCTCTTTCTTTTATCTGTCCTTATTTCCCTCACTTATCACAGGGTTGGAGAGATAGGGGAGAGATAGATATTCTCTGTTTGTGAGACATATTGGCAAGTTTGACAGGGTGGTGACGATGTCATTAGGTGTGTGTGTTTGTGGCCAGTATTCTGTGGCCTCCATAGCCTGCCTAATCTAATCAATGGCAGAGCAATACAACAGCATCTAATCTACAAAAAACATCACTGATACCACCCACTGACTCCCATTGACTCCCATCAACTTCCCTCTATCATTTTGTATTGCTGATCATAAACAAGACATGGTTGACCCTCTACTCCCACTATTCACATAGTTTCACTGCACTAAATACCTCTGTTAGAGATTGAATGCAATCTGATTGAGGTAATATAATGAATCTAACATAATTGAATGGCCTGCATCATTCCGTTTATGATTAGGGCAATAATCATGACGGTAGGAAGGAGGGTGTGGGGATATACAGTATACCAAGAGCAGTTAATCTAACTGTGGTAAATGTCTCCTAATGGCACATACAAATGTAGGATCTTAATTTGATCAACATTTAATTACTGAGAATTTTCTTGCACAGCATAAAATGCAAAATAACATATTTGATTTTTAAAACGGCTTCTAAAGTTTGTAATTCCACTTTTCAGAATTGATTTGCCCTGACAAAAAAAATAATCAACCCCTACAAAAAAATGTCCCTTAATTCAAATTTCCTGTTGCTGCAGGATAATTTTTCTGCTGTTGCAAACTGGCTCAAATTAAGATCCTACATTTATTTCACTAATCCACTACCAAGTGCATACATACAGCGAGAGAGAGAGAGAAAGGAGTTTTGTGTGTGTGTGTGTGTGTGTGTGTGTGTGTGTGTGTGTGTGTGTGTGTGTGTGTGTGTGTGTGTGTGTGTGTGTGTGTGTGTGTGTGTGTGTGTGTGTGTGTGAGAGAGACATAGACAAAGGTAGATAACATCACCCATAAGGTTACCTGATGAAGACCATGCTAGTGAACATGTCTTCATGACATTAGCAACAAACAGAGCTTTCTTTTCAAACGCAGCAGCCGAACCATATTACACTCTCTGTCTCTGCTGCCTAGCATCAATGCCTGTTTCTCCCGGAGCACACACACTGTAGTCACATGTCTGGTTGGTGTGTTAGCAACTAAAACACTACAGCAGGGCCATTAAGCCCAGAGCTAACAGGCTAGCACTGTGTGAAACACTCATAACCCTATCTGTCTGTTTGACATTTCAAACCTTTTAAACACTTTATAGCACAGGTATACAGACCACACACAATGCTAAAAATATGGAGCTATCTTGGTCTTCCTTTAGAGATTGTCATTAGAAGTGAGTCTGATGAAAACGATTAAAAAGTACCTTTTAGTTCAAGTAGAGAACGTGAAATGGGTTATCATGTGATCTTTACCATCCTGTGTACAACAAAGATATCTTATCTGTTTTACCACAAGAAAACACCTGTGTTGTGTACATACCGTCTCTCTCTTCCAACCAGGGGAGATTATTCTACATTATAAACTGGGTGGTTCGAGTCCTGAATGCTGATTGGTTGACAGCCGTAGTATATCAGACCATATACCACGGGTATGACGAAACATTTATCCACACTGCTCCAATTACGTTGGTAACCAGTTTATAATATAAATAAGGCATGAGGGGTGTGGTATACGGCCAATATACCATGGCTAAGGGCTGTATCCAGGCACCCCATGTTGCGTCGTGCTTAAGAACAGCCATTAGCCGTGGTATATTGGCCATATACCACACCCCCTCGTGCATTATTACTTAATTATCCAATTTAGATATTAGCACAAGTTGCAGCACTCCAACTTTTGGATTACTTTGAACAGAATATCTTGAATATCACACTTTCACTATTTCAAGCTGGTGTCATCCTTTCATCTTCTCACTGAGGGCCAATGGTCTCATATCAAAGGCATTGAATTGATTAAATGATCCTTTAAAAACATTGGTCTAATATAAGGAACTCATGGTCTAGCTCTACAGTTGATGGGTAGGTAGGTCTACATGCATTGAGAATGAGCTTGACTACAGCCATACGCAAACAAATGTTTTATGGAACTGTATGAGGAAGTTCTCACTTCACACAGTTTTACAATTCACACAAGTAAAGTAAGCTATGGCGTAGCCCAACTACTATCTTTAGTTGTTCTATTTGGGGAAAGGTTTATCCTCCTCAGAATGAACTACATGAATTATATTTCTTTTAGTAGGCAATTCATGGAAAGGTTCTGTTTTATGTCTGTGGGATATAGGCTAGGCTACCTGAAAGCTAGCTCACTCATACTGTAACTCCCATAATCTAGCCTACCTGTCCTGTCCTATCCTGTGCAGGTGGGGTAACACCCCACTAGACAAACACAGGACCACGTGACAAGTCAATGTATCTAGTTGGAGCGCTACGACCCAAATCCAGCTGAACCGAAAAGGTAAGGTACGAACGCAGCTGGTGTGTCACTTTTGAACACTCAACAAAGTTAATTATTATCGCTGTGATAATGTCACTGTATACGAAGTAGGCTACAAACATCATGTTCATTCTTTATATTTTCAAAGGAGACCGCTTACCTTTTTTTTGTCCGTCAGCTATGTACATTAATTCAACAGAACGTGAGTCCACCTGTAAACTAGCCACCAGCTTTGAAGCGACACTTGTCCCACGGTGTCACCGCACGAAATGGGAGAGTCGTGGGCGAGGAGCTGCAACAAAACACGCAAGGTTGGAAGGGAAAGCTATGGGCCTATAATTCATTGAGCGACACATTTGATGGCGCCGGCATAGGCTCTCATTACATCGATTTACTAAACAAACTGAAAGTAGGGTGGGGACGTTAAACAGTAACTAGCCTCCATAAAACTCAGAGGGAAAGGAATATAGGTGTGTGTGTGTGTGTGTGTGTGTGTGTGTGTGTGTGTGGTGTCAGCATTGCCAATTCTGTCGAGACGGGGGAAAGATGAAGAGGAGGTAATGTTTCACAAAATAATAGTAGAACAGTAACATTTTAGCAATGTATTTATTTATTACAATATTTAGACCATATGTAGCCAGATCTCGCCCTTACAAATACTTTTGGCAAACATTGAAATCAACATATAGAGAGAAACATCATTGGCACAAGTTATTTTAAATTCCAATATGATAATAAATAAATTATAGTGAAGTCTACTATAGACATAGACTATCTTGTGTAGCTATATGAATACGCAGCAGATGGCGCTAAAGTACTGTTTAAAAGGGAAACACTCTTACAGCAAGTTTTGGGTCTGAGTTTGTGTGAGAAGAGGTCACACAGTCCGTGCTCTGTTACGCATATAGCAGTGTCCCCTCCGTAGGAAGGTAAGCATGTCGAAACAGCTGAGGGCCGTGAGACTGAGGAATATCTCGTTAGTGTTCTGCAGGTACAGGTGTCCCAGGTAGTACATCCTGAACACGTGATAGGGGACAAAACACACCAGCAGCACCAAAGCAAAACACAGGCTCTTCAGCTGAGCCCAGAACTCCTGGTGAGACATGCAGTCTCGCCCATACTTCCTGATCAGAAGGACCATGACATGACACTGCAGTGCTGTCAGCACACAGGCCACAATGATGATCACAGAGCTCATGATGTAGTTCAGCACCCTGACACCAATGTGTCCTTCCAGGTGGTTGCCGAACTGGAAACAGTGGGAGTCATTGGTGGACATTTTGTTTGTCTTGTTGTTGGTGGTGTTATCTTGGAAGTCTGTGCCGTATTTGAAAAAAAGGATGGGGGGAATGACCGCAAACATCACCACCCACACTGCCACGCTGGCGCCAAAAGCATGCAACTTCCTGTAGAAGAGAGGAGACCCTTAGTGATTTTGTGAGAAACAGATATTTGCCTTTCCCATCCCCCATGCCATGACACACATTGAGAGACACCTCTCTACCTCTACAACACAGTTAACTACCATTATAAACTGGGTGGTTCAAGCCCTGAATGCTGATTGGCTGACAGATGACAAAGCATTTATTTTTACTGCTCTAATTACATTGGTAAACAGTTTATAATAGCAATAAGGCATCTCAGGGGTTTGTGGTATATGGCCAATATACAATATAATATTTGTGCTATATGGCCTGTGGAACACACTGTTAATACCTGTAGAACACGCTTAATTACCTGTAGACCACGGTTAAGTTAACTACCTGTAAACCACGGTTAATTACCTGTAGACCACGGTTAATTACCTGTAGACCACGGTTAAGTTAACTACCTGTAGACCACGGTTAACTACCTGTAGAACACGGTTAACTACCTGTAGAACACGGTCAAGTTAACTACCTGTAGACCACGGTTAAGTTAACTACCTGTAGACCACGGTTAAGTTAACTACCTGTAGACCACGGTTAATTACCTGTAGACCACGGTTAATTACCTGTAGACCACGGTTAAGTTAACTACCTGTAGACCACGGTTAATTACCTGTAGACCACGGTTAATTACCTGTAGACCACGGTTAAGTTAACTACCTGTAGACCACGGTTAATTACCTGTAGACCACGGTTAATTACCTGTAGACCACGGTTAATTACCTGTAGACCACGGTTAATTACCTGTAAACCACGGTTAATTACCTGTAGACCACGGTTAATTACCTGTAGACCACGGTTAAGTTAACTACCTGTAGACCACGGTTAAGTTAACTACCTGTAGACCACGGTTAATTACCTGTAGACCACGGTTAATTACCTGTAGACCACGGTTAATTACCTGTAAACCACGGTTAATTACCTGTAGACCACGGTTAATTACCTGTAAACCACGGTTAATTACCTGTAGACCACGGTTAATTACCTGTAAACCACGGTTAATTACCTGTAGACCACGGTTAATTACCTGTAGACCACGGTTAAGTTAACTACCTGTAGACCACGGTTAAGTTAACTACCTGTAGACCACGGTTAATTACCTGTAGACCACGTTTAATTACCTGTAGACCACGGTTAATTACCTGTAGACCACGGTTAATTACCTGTAAACCACGGTTAATTACCTGTAGACCACGGTTAATTACCTGTAAACCACGGTTAATTACCTGTAGACCACGGTTAATTACCTGTAGACCACGGTTAAGTTAACTACCTGTAGACCATGGTTAATTACCTGTAAACCACGGTTAATTACCTGTAGACCACGGTTAATTACCTGTAGACCACGGTTAAGTTAACTACCTGTAGACCACGGTTAACTACCTGTAGAACACGGTCAAGTTAACTACCTGTAGACCACGGTTAAGTTAACTACCTGTAAACCACGGTTAATTACCTGTAGACCACGGTTAATTTAACTACCTGTAGACCACGGTTACATTAACTACCTGTAGACCACGGTTAATTACCTGTAGACCACGGTTAAGTTAACTACCTGTAGACCACGGTTAAGTTAACTACCTGTAGACCACGGTTAAGTTAACTACCTGTAGACCACGGTTAAGTTAACTACCTGTAGACCACGGTTAAGTTAACTACCTGTAAACCACGGTTAAGTTAACTACCTGTAAACCACGGTTAAGTTAACTACCTGTAGACCACGGTTAAGTTAACTACCTGTAGACCACGGTTAAGTTAACTACCTGTAGACCACGGTTAAGTTAACTACCTGTAGACCACGGTTAAGTAAACCACGGTTAAGTTAACTACCTGTAGACCACGGTTAACTACCTGTAGACCACGGTTAACTACCTGTAAACCACGGTTAAGTTAACTACCTGTAAACCACGGTTAAGTTAACTACCTGTAGACCACGGTTAAGTTAACTACCTGTAGACCACGGTTAAGTTAACTACCTGTAGACCACGGTTAAGTTAACTACCTGTAAACCACGGTTAAGTTAACTACCTGTAGACCACGGTTAACTACCTGTAGAACACGGTTAAGTTAACTACCTGTAGAACACGGTTAAGTTAACTACCTGTAGAACACGGTTAAGTTAACTACCTGTAGACCACGGTTAAGTTAACTACCTGTAAACCACGGTTAAGTTAACTACCTGTAGACCACGGTTAATTACCTGTAGACCACGGTTAAGTTAACTACCTGTAGACCACGGTTAAGTTAACTACCTGTAGACCACGGTTAACTACCTGTAGAACACGGTCAAGTTAACTACCTGTAGACCACGGTTAAGTTAACTACCTGTAAACCACGGTTAATTACCTGTAGACCACGGTTAATTTAACTACCTGTAGACCACGGTTACATTAACTACCTGTAGACCACGGTTAATTACCTGTAGACCACGGTTAAGTTAACTACCTGTAGACCACGGTTAAGTTAACTACCTGTAGACCACGGTTAAGTTAACTACCTGTAGACCACGGTTAAGTTAACTACCTGTAGACCACGGTTAAGTTAACTACCTGTAGACCACGGTTAAGTTAACTACCTGTAAACCACGGTTAAGTTAACTACCTGTAAACCACGGTTAAGTTAACTACCTGTAGACCACGGTTAAGTTAACTACCTGTAGACCACGGTTAAGTTAACTACCTGTAGACCACGGTTAAGTTAACTACCTGTAAACCACGGTTAAGTTAACTACCTGTAGACCACGGTTAACTACCTGTAGACCACGGTTAACTACCTGTAAACCACGGTTAAGTTAACTACCTGTAGACCACGGTTAAGTTAATTACCTGTAGACCACGGTTAAGTTAACTACCTGTAGACCACGGTTAAGTTAACTACCTGTAGACCACGGTTAAGTTAACTACCTGTAAACCACGGTTAAGTTAACTACCTGTAGAACACGGTCAGGTTAACTACCTGTAGAACACGGTCAAGTTAACTACCTGTAAACCACGGTTAAGTTAACTACCTGTAGACCACGGTTAACTACCTGTAGAACACGGTCAAGTTAACTACCTGTAAACCACGGTTAAGTTAACTACCTGTAGACCACGGTTAACTACCTGTAGAACACGGTCAAGTTAACTACCTGTAGACCACGGTTAAGTTAACTACCTGTAGACCACGGTTAACTACCTGTAGACCACGGTTAAGTTAACTACCTGTAGACCACGATTATGTTAACTACCTGTAGACCACGGTTAAGTTAACTACCTGTAGACCACGGTTAATTACCTGTAGACCACGGTTAAGTTAACTACCTGTAGACCACGGTTAATTACCTGTAGACCACGGTTAAATTAACTACCTGTAGACCACGATTATGTTAACTACCTGTAGACCACGATTATGTTAACTACCTGTAGACCACGGTTAATTACCTGTAGACCACGGTTACGTTAACTACCTGTAGACCACGGTTAACTACCTGTAAACCACGGTTAAGTTAACTACCTGTAAACCACGGTTAAGTTAACTACCTGTAAACCACGGTTAAGTTAACTACCTGTAGACCACGGTTAATTACCTGTAGACCACGGTTAAATTAACTACCTGTAGACCACGATTATGTTAACTACCTGTAGACCACGATTATGTTAACTACCTGTAGACCACGGTTAATTACCTGTAGACCACGGTTACGTTAACTACCTGTAGACCACGGTTAACTACCTGTAAACCACGGTTAAGTTAACTACCTGTAAACCACGGTTAAGTTAACTACCTGTAAACCACGGTTAAGTTAACTACCTGTAGACCACGGTTAAATTAACTACCTGTAGACCACGATTATGTTAACTACCTGTAGACCACGGTTAATTACCTGTAGACCACGGTTACGTTAACTACCTGTAGACCACGGTTAACTACCTGTAAACCACGGTTAAGTTAACTACCTGTAAACCACGGTTAAGTTAACTACCTGTAGACCACGGTTAATTACCTGTAGACCACGGTTAAGTTAACTACCTGTAGACCACGGTTAACTACCTGTAGAACACGGTTAATTACCTGTAGACCACGGTTAAGTTAACTACCTGTAGAACACACACTGTTAACTACCTGTAGACCACGGTTAACTACCTCTAGAACACGGTTAAGTTAACTACCTCTAGAACACGGTTAAGTTAACTACCTATAGAACACGGAGGGTTCACTACCTGTAGATCACGGAGGGTTAACTACCTGTAGATCACGGAGGGTTAACTACCTGTAGATCACGAAGGGTTAACTACCTGTAGAACACGGAGGGTTAACTACCTGTAGAACACAGAGGGTTAACTACCTGTAGAACACAGAGGGTTAACTACCTGTAGAACACAGAGGGTTAACTACCTGTAGAACACAAACTACCTGTAGAACACGGAGGGTTAACTACCTGTAGAACACAGAGGGTTAACTACCTGTAGAACACAGAGGGTTAACTACCTGTAGAACACAGAGGGTTAACTACCTGTAGAACACAGAGGGTTAACTACCTGTAGAACACAGAGGGTTAACTACCTGTAGAACACAGAGGGTTAACTACCTGTAGAACACAGAGGGTTAACTACCTGTAGAACACAGAGGGTTAACTACCTGTAGAACACAGAGGGTTAACTACCTGTAGAACACAGAGGGTTAACTACCTGTAGAACACAGAGGGTTAACTACCTGTAGAACACAGAGGGTTAACTACCTGTAGAACACAGAGGATTAACTACCTGTAGAACACGGTTAACTACCTGTACAATGAGGTTGACTTCCTGTAGAACACAGTGGGTTAACTACCTGTAGAACGCAGAGGGTTAACTACCTGTAGAACACAGAGGGTTAACTACCTGTAGAACACAGAGGGTTAACTACCTGTAGAACACAGAGGGTTGACTACCTGTACAATGAGGTTGACTACCTGTAGAACACGGTTAACTACCTGTAGAACACAGTTAAATGAACTACCTGTAGGACACAGTTAACTACTTGTAGAACGTAGTTAACTTCACTACCTGTAGAACTCGTAGCGATCCTTCTTGCTATGGAACCCCAGCAGTCGTATGACGAGGATAACCACGTAGAAAACAAAAGCCATGTACATGTGTACGTGGATCATGGCACTGACCACCTTACACAGCATCTTCCCCAACCCCCAGTAACCAGCAGCATAGTAGTAGATCCTGAAGGGTACGGTGAGTAGGAACAGGAAGTGGGCCAGGGTGAGGTTGAGCATAGCGATGGTGATGACTGATCGCATGTTGGATTGGAGGAAGTGGATCATCAGGGCCAACCCGATGACCCCAATGACCAGGACCAGGCTATAGATGGACACCAGGGTAAGACGATAGAGGACGGACAGGGGTTCCAGCTCATCGGACATGGTAGAGTTAGAGGAAACCTGAGACACCAACTTCGCTGGGGAGAGAAGAGAGAGAACAGAATACAGTAAAGCAGACACTCTTATCAATAGGAGGGGAAACAACCAACCACACAATATTATTATTGTAGGTATTGACATTATATATCAGTGTTGTGTTTAGAGGTCGACCGATTATGATTTTTCAACACCGATACCAATTATTGGAGGACCAAAAAAAGCCGATACCAATTAATAGGCATTTTCTTTTATTTTATTTGTAATAATGACAATTACAACAATACTGAATGAACACTTATTTGAACGTAATATAATACATCAATAAAATATTGGATGTTCTTATAGACACTTTAGTATTGCCAGTGTAACAGTATACCTTCCGTCCCTCTCCTCGCCCCTACCTGGGCTCGAACCAGGAACACATCGACAACAGCCACCCTTGAAGCATCGTTATCCATCGCTCCACAAAAACCGCAGCCCTTGCCCTTTGCAAGGGGAACAACTACTCCAAGTCTCAGAGAGAGTGACGTCACCGATTGAAACGCTATTAGCGCGCACCCCGCTAACTAGCTAGCCATTTCACATCGGTTACACCAGCCTAATCTTGGGAGTTGATATTCTTTAAGTCATAAACAGCTCAATGCTTGAAGCATTGTGAAGAGCTGCTGGCAAAACGCACGAAAGTGCTGTTTGAATGAATGCGTACGAGCCGGTTGCTGACTCTGCGTGCAATGAACTCAAGAGAAGTGACACAATTTCACCTGGTTAATATTGCCTGCTAACCTGGATTTCTTTTAGCTAAATATGCAGGTTTCAAAATATATACTTCTGTGTATTGATTTTAAGAAAGGCATTGATGTTTATGGCTAGGTAAAGTCGTGCAACGATTGTGATTTTTTCGCAAATGCGCTTTTGTTAAATCATCCCCCGTTTGGCGAAGTTGGCTGTCTTTGTTAGGAAGAAATAGTCTTCACACAGTTCGCAACGAGCCAGGCGGCCCAAACTGCTGCATATACCCTGACTCTGTTGCAAGAGAAGTGACACAATTTCCCTAGTTAAAATAAATTCATGTTAGCAGGCAATATTAACTAAATATGCAGGTTTAAAAATATATACTTGTGTATTGATTTTAAGAAAGGTATTGATGTTTATGGTTAGGTACACGTTGGAGCAACAACAGTCCATTTTCGCGAATGCGCACCGCATTGATTATATGCAACAAAGGACACGCTAGATAAACTAGTAATATCATCAACCATGTGTAGTTAACTAGTGATTATGATTGATTGATTGATTGTTTTTTATAAGATAAGTTTAATGCTAGCTAGCTACTTACCTTGACTTCTTATTGCATTCGCGTAACAGGCAGGCTCCTCGTGGAGTGCAATATAAGGCAGGTGGTTAGAGCGTTGGACTAGTTAACCGTAAGGTTGCAAGATTGAATCCCCAAGCTGACAAGGTAAAAATCGGTCGTTCTGCCCCTGAACAAGGCAGTTAACCCACCGTTCCTAGGCCGTCATTGAAAATAAGAATGTGTTCTTAACTGACTTGCCTAGTTAAATAAAGGTGTAAAAAAATAAATAAAACATTTGGCCAAATCGGTGTCCAAAAATACCGATATCCGATTGTTATGAAAACTTGAAATCGGCCCTAATTAATCGGCCATTCCCATTAATCGGTCGACCTCGACCTCTAAAGCAAGACCGATTCAAGACCAAGACCCGAGAAAATCAAGTCAGAGTCAAGACCGAGACTGGGAGGGGGACAATGAGTCCGAGACCAAGGCAAGACTGAGACCAGAAAAATTCAAGACCATGATTATAATTTTGTCAAATCACCATCATAATAAGAGTTGAAAATGTCCAGTATTTCTGTGTTCATATTTCAGAACAACATATGGATTCTTTACACATTCAGAATAGTGAAAAGATGTATGCTGAGGGGAAATAGAGTCACTCTACAAATGATTACTAACCCAAACACAGTGGGGAACAATGGGCTTTCTACACCTTCTGAGAAGATTTCTAAAATAATGATTATTATAATTATACTATTTTCAATGATGTTCTGATTTAAATCTCTTCCGTTTGTGTTGGAAAGGGTTAATGCTGACGAGGAAAAAAAATCTGGATTTTTGTTTGCTGGTCTCAGGGGAGATAAATCTAGCTTCCTACGTCAGCTATTGGCTAGGCCATCAGAAGCTACTGTAGATAAAGCCATGTGCCATTCAACTGTATTAGGGCAACATAATGGGTTTGACCGTTTTTACAAAAACATTTGCAATCTTCTGCCTTCTTGAAGGCCAACCTGCCACAGGGCAAAAGCGAGCAATAGTTTCCCCACGGTCTAGCTAGATAATTTTTGTTGTCGGCTAGTTTGCAGTTGCTGCAGCAGGTGTTATCAAAGAGGTTGTTATTGCTAATTTGTTAGCTTTCTCCTTTTCAAGAATAACTTTCAACAAGAAATTCTTAGAAAGTAAAATTTCAAATTATCATAATTTTGTGAGTGGAACTGTGTTTTTTATTGCAGCGCGCGTGCTGTTAGCCATCTCTTTGAAAATAACTTGTGTGTGAAACATTGTTTCATTTAAAGTGGAAATGACAGCTTTTTAGCAACATCAAATCTTATTCAAATCTGTTCATATACACTCCCTGGAAAAATATGATACTTAAAAAAATAAAAAATGACAAGTGACCACTTAGATGTAGTCATTTTCAGATTTTCATAAATTCTTAGAATGTTTTATGAATTACGTATACTAAGGCATTTGTGAAAATTCTACAGCAATATAGAGTGGGAAGCGGCCGTGCGTTTGGACAATTAATAAACACTGCAGTAAATAAAACGAATAAAAACATCTGTTTTGTCTAGGACCGGAGTCTACACAGACTGTTGCGCTATATCCAATCAGAGCTACAGTAGACCTTTATACAAATAAGCCATTTGCCACACAGGCCCGCCATCATTCACTTTGAACTGGACTGTGTGTTTACAGTCAGTTACAACAGCGCGACTTTAGATCCTTAGAACGCATTCGCCAAAAGCCGCAAAATACACCTGAATGGATTTCTGCAAATATGTTACTTTACATTTGGGAACTTTACAGTTCTATTGATTAAACAACCATGAAAAGGTGTGCTCTCTCTCCCTCAGTTATGCACATCAACAACAACAACAACTAATGTTAACCAGAACAAGATTAGCTAAAATCTAACAAAGGAACATTAGATAAACCCTCTCAAACTTTTTCAGCTAGTTGGCTGTCAAAATTGCACTGATAAACGATGTGGAATTGTAGCCTCCTCGTCCTTCTGCAGCATGCCTGCCAATGCATTCTTGTCCCAACCAAGCACCCAAGCTAACTGGCTAAAGTTGTCTAGCTTGCTAGCCAACTACTTCCAGACACAATTGAGAGAACACCTTACTCTGACCGTTTTACTCACCGTAGCAGAGCATGTTATCTAGTGTTCGTGACTAACTATTACATTTTTTTGCATACGTTTACTGACACCGGTCATATTCAGCGGGTGTTGCACATTCGTAAATTCATCAGTTATTCTGCTCTCTTGCACACTCAGACGAGAGTGCTCTGAAATCAGAGTAGATAGCCAGAGTGAATTTGCGAACGCAAGAGATATGCTAACTGGATAACAATCGTTCAAGTTCTTGCTAGCTAACCAAATGACACCTGCATCTAAAGCTGTGTATAGCCACCGAAAAACTATATGAGGGGGAAAAATCAGTCACTCACCCACTCCTCCAATGGCATGACATGACATCCTCCTAGCAGCTAGCTAGCTATCTAGCTACGGTTAGGCTCTGTGTTTTTAGCTTGAGAACAGAGCTACATAAATAGATGTGCTCGCCTATTAGCTACGTTATGACTGACTTGTGATCATTGTCCTTGCTAGTTTGATTGTATTGACATTCCCAGCCTTAGTTACATTCATCTGTTTTTGTCCAGAATATTGAATCGTTGAAACTGAAACAGTGCATCCCGGATGGATGCAGCAAACAATGTACCAGGCCAGCTGGGATTTACAACCTGATAGCAATATTTGTTGGAGTATCAAGAAATGTATTGGTGAATTATATGAATCATGCATTGAACTGCATCCATCTATTCTGCCAACAATGACTTAGTGTACGTCATGGAACGTTGACTCAAATATAACCTATTTTTAATAACCTTTTATAAAGTTGGTTTTGTAGGATAAACTGGGAATTTGAAATTTTTGACTGATATTATGATTCTGTTTGTTTCATATCTGCAAAGTAGTTAAAATGCTGTCAGTTCCACTTTAAACTTTACGTCACTGGTTACTTTGTACTAAATGTGAAATGTTTTTTGCAATGGGAAGTTGTAGCTGCACATTTCGATTGGGAAATGCTTGATGGTTGTGTTTTTGTATTTTTATGATTGAAACCTACTGGCTTATTATGTCAGAGTTTATGGACTGCTTATCCTTTAACACCATGCTGTGTGTGACTGCTGTCTTTCCATCGGCCCTATGTAGTGATGCCTGGAGAAGGTGGTATAGTCTAATTTTGTCAAAAAGTTCCCAAACTGCCCACCCAGCAAAGGAAAGGTACCCTGTGTGGAAAAATCTCATGTTTTGTTTATTTCTTTGTGAGTTTTCCGATACATTTTTCAGATTTTCACTCTCAAAATGACACTTTGTTATAGAGAAAATACACACATTTGATGGTCTAAGTCCACAACAATGCTTAAACCACATCAATCTGATTGGGTGGGCCTGTCAGGGTGTGTCCACCCAGGCCCCGTGATACAAACAGGCATGATGACAATTGCACATCACAAATAGCCTACTAACCAACACTTCGGACTAAACTTTTCAATACCTGGTTTACACACCCATTGTTGCCTTAGTTAACATTAACATTTACTGGTAGATATCATACGTTGAAACGTCTTTCCTACCCACCGGGCTACCGAGGTCGTTCTTCTGTGAGCTGCTCCATGGCAAAACCAGCTGAGAGCTGCACACTCTTGCTGCCTGCAGATGATATTCAGCTGTAACTAGGCTATGTGTGCGGCGCGCATGTGAATATATTTAATGGGCTTTGCGATTGGGTTGGCTACTTTGTGCATGATTTATCTATTGTACTACGTAATTGATAAGTTGTATACCTCCACTACACTACTTTGATACGCACCAGTAGGGATTAAGAAGTCAGTATATGCAATGGCCACTGAAATAAAGTGTTTATACCTGCGTATACCCTCCACTACACCACTGGCCCTTTGTGTTTTACAAAAAGTGCATTCTCCTACATGAGTGCGCTGGTATTATGGTTGCTGTCCTTTCAGAATCACCAACCTGTCACACACTAAAGGCCTTATGGGTTCGCCACTGCGCAAACAGGTCTATAATAGATATAAAGACTGTTAAGATATTCATGTTTCAAGAAGGGTGTATATATTTGGCCTGGTGAAGCGGTTTTATGCGCTGACTGAAAGGAAGCTGATAATTATGAGTTTTTACTCTGCTGGTTTTGGCTGGTCTCGGGAAGAAATTACCAGTCCTCACTGTCCAAGACTGAGTACAAAAGTATCCAACACTGAGACACTCAATATGTGGTCTCGGGTACTACAGCACTGCATTATATACATACTGTTGGTCACAGTGGGCACATATTGTAATACAGTGACTGATTGTACCTGTCCATATCTACTGGTAGTGACAAAATAATGAAAATTCATCTATTAGGAAAACAACCAATGCGCAACACAATCCTCCTCACAACCTTAAAATCTATCAAGTAAGTCTCATGTCATTACAGAAGTCTTACGTTCTGGAAAATGACAATAGAATATATAGCAATATCAAATAATTCTTTAGACCTACCTTCTGATGGAGCAGGTAAAAACTTCAGGACGTGTTTGTGAGTGCCAGGGCATAGAGTATGTGTGTGAGAGAGTGTGACCCCTGCACTTTTATCAGAGCTGCTTTACCTACCGCTTTTCTTTGTAAAAACGTACAGTGCGTTTGACAGGTCCTTTTTACATACTGTCTGCAGAGTCAGAGGCACACACAACACCACATTCATGAGAAGGGATTACACATATGGCAGCACAGCCACAGAACTGTCAACTTCCTCTGACCAGCTCTATGCACCCACACTGACAGAGAGAGAGAAAACTTCCTGTCTTTCTCTGGGAGGACTCTATACTAAAGTCTTTCTATAGGCCTTTTAAAGGGTTTACAAAGACTGTGAGCAGCTCCATACATTATTATTCAGCCTCATAAGATAGAATGTGTATGAAGAGTGAGTGTGTAATCCATGTGGTGAGAGACAAGTCTGTTCAACATAACTGAAACAGGATGTGGTGAAAATTGAGAGATATTCTCAGACGTGCCAAATTAGCCAAGACTTTTCTTCCAGTAAACAAAATCATCACCATCATTGTTCTCAGAAAGGGCTGATATACACTCACTGGCCATCTTGTTAGGTACACTACCCCGTACACAAAATTGGATCGCTCCTACAGACAGTGAGTCACGTGGCTTGCTATATAAAGTAGGCATTGAGGCATTCAGTTGCAGTTTGATTGAACGTTAGAATGGGCGAAATTAGTGACTAAGTGACTTTAAGCGTAATGTGATCATCGGTGCCAAGCGCCGGATCAAGTATCTCAGAAATGGCCACCCTCCTAGGCTTTTCACAAATGACAGTGTCTAGGGTTTACAGAGGATAGTACAACAAACAAAAAACATCCAGTCAGCGGCTGTCCTGTGGGCAAAAACAGCTTATTGACGAGAGAGGTTGAAGGAGAGTGGCAAGAATCGTGCAAGCTAACAGGCGGGCCACAAACAGACAAATAATGCCACAGTACAACAGTGGTGTGCAGAACGGCTTCTAGGAACGCACAAATTGTTGATCATTGTCTTAGATGGGCTATTGCAGCAGACGACAACACCGGGTTCCACTCCTATCAGCTAAAAACAAGAAGAAGCGGCTCCAGTGGGCACGCGATCACCAACACTCTTATGTCAAGTGTTATTGAAGTGTTGTGGTTGCAGGTTCACATGGCACATCTAAATCCTTTTATTTTGGGGTGTTTCTATAGGCCACCAAGTGCTAACAGTCAGTATCTAGATAGTATGTTTGAAATGCTTGATAGTGTGTGTGATGTAAACAGAGAGGTCTACTTTCATGGGGACCTGAATATTTACTGGTTTTCGTCCGTTTAAGGGGAAGCTTATCACTGTAACCAGTGCCTGATATCTGGTTTGGGATATTAATCAACCTACCAGGGTGTTACAAACACTACTGGAACAAGATACTCCACATGTATTGATCATATTTTTACTAATACTGTAGAAATTTGTTCTAAAGCTGTATCCGTACCCATAAAATAGTGTCTAAGAGATCATACAAAAGATTTTGCTGTGACTCTTATGTGTATGATGTTAAACATATTTGTTGGTCTGATATGATTCATAAGGAGCATGCTGACGCTGCACTTCATGAATTTATGAAATTGCTTCTTCCAATTATTGACAAACATGCACCTGTTAAAAAAGTGACTGTTAGAACTGTTAAGGCTCCATGGAAAGGAGTGGCGAATACAGTGCCTTTGGAAAGTAGGTTAGGTTACAGCTTTATTCTAAAATGGATTAAATAGTTTTTTCCCCTCATCTACACAATACTCCATAATGACAAAGCAAAAACAAATTTAGATGTTTTTTTATAAATACGCAAAACTAACTGAAATATAACATTTACATAACTATTCAGACCCTTTACTCAGTACTATGTTGAAGCACCTATGGCAGCGATTACAGCCTCAAGTGTTCTTGGGTATGATGCCACAAGCTTGGCACACCTGTATTTGGAGAGTTTCTCCCATTCTTCTCTGCAGATCCTCCCAAGCTCTGTCAGGTTGGATGGGGAGCATTGCTGCACAGCTATTTTCAGGTCTCTTCAGAGATGTTCGGTCAGGTTCAAGTCCAGGCTCTGGCTGGGCCACTCAAGAACTTTCAGAGACTTGTCCCGAAGGCACTCCTGTGCTGTCTTAGTTGTGTGCTTAGGGTCGTGGTCCTGTTGGAAGGTGAACCTTCGCCCCAGTCTGAGGTCCTGAGCGCTCTGGAGCAGGTTTTTGTCAAGGATCTCTCTGTACTTTGCTCTGTTCATCTTTTCCTCAATCATTACTAGTCTCCCAGTCCCTGCTGCCACCACCATGCTTCACTGTAGGGATGGTGCCAGATTTCCTCCAGACGTGACACTTGGCATTCGTGCCATGGATCATCACTAGAGGCTTCGTGCCATGGATCATCACTGGAGGCTTCGTGCCATGGATCATCACTGGAGGCTTCGTGCCATGGATCATCACTGGAGGCTTCGTGCCATGGATTATCACTGGAGGCTTCATGCCATGGATTATCACTGGAGGTTTCTTGCCATGGATCATCACTGGAGGCTTCGTGCCATGGATTATCACTGGATTGGAGAGACACACAGGAAGCCTGGCTCTGGGAGAAGGCACAGGACTCACCAGGCTGGGGAGACATGCAGGAGGGTTAGTGCTAAGCACAGACACAGAACTCACCAGGCTGGGGAGACATGCAGGAGGGTTAGTGCTAAGCACAGACACAGAACTCACCAGGCTGGGGAGACATGCAGGAGGGTTAGTGCTAAGCACAGACACAGAACTCACCAGGCTGGGGAGACATGCAGGAGGCCTTGTCCTTGGCCGAGGCACCGGATGCACTGGACCGTGGAGGCGCACTGGCGGTCTCGAGCGCAGAGCTAGCACCAATCGTCCTGGCTGGATCCCCCCTGTAGCCCGGCAAGTGCGGGGAGTTGGAACAGGCCGCACTGGGCTGTGCTGGCGAACTGGAGACACCGCGCGTAGGGCTGGTGCAGTATACCCCGGGCCGAGGAGACGCACTGGAGACCAGATGCGCTGAGCCGGCATCATCCCTCCTGGCTCAATGCCCACTCTAGCCCGGCCGATTCGAGGAGCTGTGATGTAGTGCACCAGGCTATGCGTGCGCACTGGTGACATCGTGCACTCCCCCGCATAACACGGTGCCTGCCCAGTCACTCTCTCGCCACGGTAAGCACGGGGAGTTGGCTCAGGTCTCCTACCTGAGTCCGCCAATCTACCTGTGTCCCCCCCCCCCCCCCCCCCCCCCAAAGATTCTGTCCCGTTACCTCGCGCCAATTCCTCGTAGTGGCGCCGCTCCGCTCTAGCTGCCTCCAGCTCCTCTTTCGTCCCATGTCCAGGAGTCCAGAACCCTCTGCTCCTGGTTACCACGCTGCTTGGTCCTTTTTTGGTGGGTGGTTCTGTAACGGATTTCCTCTTCGTCTGAGGAGGAGTAGCAAGGATCGGACCAATGTGCAGCGTGGTAAGTGTCCATAATGAGATATTTAATAAATCCACAGAACACTGAACAAAATATCAAAAGTACAAACAAACAACCGAAACAGTCCCGTATGGTACTAACACAGGAAACAACCACCCACAAAACACAATAGAAAACAGGCTACTTAAATATAGCTCCCAATCAGAGACAACGACTGTCACCTGCCTCTGATTGAGAACCATACTAGGCCAAACACATAGAAATATAACAACAGAACAAAACATAGAAAAACAACATAGAATGCCCACCCCAACTCACGCCCTGACCAACTAAAATAAAGACATAACAAAGGAACTAAGGTCAGAACGTGACACAATCAAGTTGTAGAAACATCTAAAGGATGACCAATGGAAACAGGGTGCACCTTAGATCAATTTCGAGTCTCATAGCAAAGGGTCTGAATACTTATGGTTTTATTTTTATATATATTTGCTAACATTTCTAAAAACCTGTTTTTGCTTATTGGGTATTGTGTGTAGATTGCAGAGGATTTTGTATTTATTTAATAGATTTTATAATAAGGCTGTAACGTAACAAAAAGTGGAAAAAGTCAAGGGGTCTGAATACTTTCCGAAGGCACTGTAGGTCTGGCTGACTTACACATTACACATAATTGAGAAATTATGTGACCTAAACTCAAAAAAAGAAAAGAAACTGTATTATGAAGCCAAGATCAGTGATATAAAGAATGATGGAAAAAAAACTTGAGTACTTTAAATGAAATTATGGGCAGAAAGACAAATTCAACTCCATTTGTAATGTAGGCTCTAGTTTTATCTTATCGTCATTATTGTCCAGTCATATGGCCAAGTGCTGCAAAGACCTAGTTAAGCTGCAGCTCGTCCAGAACAGAGCTGCACGTCTTCCTGTTCATTGTAATCAGAGGGCTAATATTAATACTATGCATGCCAGTCTTTCTTGGCTAAGAGTTGAGGAAAGACTGTGACTGTGTCTCTTTCTGTTTTATAAGAAACATTAATGTATTGGAAATTCCAAATTGTTTGCGTAGTCAACTTACACACAGCACTGACCCGTACACTTACCCCACCAGACATGCCACCAGGAGTCTTTTCACAGTCCCCATAACAAATTCAAGGCAATGTACACTATTATACAGAGCCATGAGTGCATGGAACTCCCTTACATCTTATATAGCGCAAGTGAACAGCAAACCTGGTTTCAAAAAATAAATAAAGCACCTCATGGCACAACACATCTCCCCAATGTGACCTACTTGTTGTGTGTATGTACTGACATGTATGTGTAACTGATAGATGCACACAATACATGTTCATGTTTTTAAAAGTATGTAAATTGTAAAGTCTTTTGTCTGTAATGTATTTTCCGTTATACGTCGGACCCCAGTAAGACGTGCTGTCGTCATTGGCGTCGGCTACTGGAGATCCTAACATTTGAGTGGAGAAACAATCTGCCTGATGCCATTGCGTCAGCATGGACCAACGTCCTCGTGGGAACGTTTCCGACACCTTGTAGAATGCCCCAAAGAATTCCGGCTGTTCTGGGGGCAAAGGGGGTCCGATCCGGTACTAGATGGGTGTACCTAATAAACTGGCTGTTGAGTGTAGTAGTGCCAAAGAAGATAAGATCATGTACAAACATTCTTGGAGGAAACAGAAGTTAAATGAAAGATGTCTATTGGTGATGATGGTGTTAAAATAGGTCTTGCCTCTGGATGAATGTACAGTAGAAACACTACAGGACAACGCACTGGCAGTAAATTAACATTTTAATACACCACGCATATCCACCAGGTAATACATCATATAGTATCAGTTGAAAAAAATAGATGTAATACAATATTAATATGATAGATAACCCCGTAGAATATAAAACTATTTACCACACATCGAAGTAGGAAACGACTCAATAACACATTAGTAACACACAAATACATCCCTTATCAACTATTAAGTTAGTTAGGCTACTCTTGAGTATGGTCCTTTGTAGCTCAGTTGGTAGAGCATGGCGTTAAACACCAGGGTAGTGGGTTTGATTCCTGGGACCACCCATATGTAAAATGTATGCTCGCATGACTAAGTCGCTTTGGATAAAACCGTCTGCTAAATGGCATATTATTATTATTACTCTTGTTCCATTACTTAATGGCTTCATTTAAATTATACATAACAATGCTTTTGTTTTTGGTGAACAGTAGTTGAAAATACTGTTGTCAATATCATATATAGATCATTCAAATATTCAAGTATAACTTGTCCTATACCTAGACTTAAAGGGTAGAAAGAAGAAGTTTTTACTCAACAAAGTGACAACACAGTGTAGTCAAAAACTTAGTTGTAGTCACGATCTGGTTAACTATAACTTCCAAAATAGTTCTGTTTTGAGGTTTTTAAATATGTATTAACTTATTTTCGGATAACTTCGGAACTACCCACAATGCACAATTGCCACCGTCATTAATTAAGAGACCGAGTGTTGGCGGTGGTGAGCTAGAATCCAACATTCACGAGGAAGTGTGATGTAAACCAGCTATCATATTACACATGGGGCATTCTGCACCTTCAGAATGTGACTTGCTTCAAATCATCCCTGCCTACTCTAATTGTTTAGTACCTCGTCTGTCTTTCGTTTGATTTTCATCCTCATTTGTTTTGTCCACTTTTTGGCCTACCGGAGTTTTGTAACTTTTGTAACCTTGGCTTAGTGCTAGCTCACTGACATCTGAGTTTGGACTGTGCTGTTATGTGATCATTTCCACCTGCCTGGAGCCTTCCTCTGATCGCCGGCATGTTGACTGTTCCCCTCGACACCTGTCGCCATGGAGTCTTGCCTCTGAAATCTATCTACTTTAGATTTCCCCTACTTATATCGCTATTGGATTCACTGATTCTCCGTCTGAAGTGCCTCTCTACCCTGACTCTCGCTTAGTAACTCAGCCACTCTTATCATGAGATGGTAAAGTATTTGCTTGTAAGTTGGCTGAAAACGAGTAGTCATGAATGCACACCGGGTCCTCTATGACATTGTCGTCCCCTCAAAAAAAACAAAAACATTTGTCAGACTTCAGAATTCTGATCTGATCAGTTTTATGTACCGTTAAAAAAGTAAAATTAATAGCCTGGGAGTTTCTAGGCTTGAATCACTGAAAACAGAAAGGGGATTATTAGAGACAGGCTTCTATTTGAGCCAGGTGTCTTTCACAGCTTTTCCTCATTTGCATAGTTATTGGTTTAATTCCAGCAATCACTTCCAGCATTTTAATCAATGTCTTAATTTCCTGCACAAATGTGTTATCATTTACATTGTCACGTTTCTTTTGTCTTAGTATGCCTATATTTCCTCCCCCATAGATCCTTGCCAGAATACATACAATTATTCTCCTCTTTGACTGTGTATTTTCAGCAGTTCTTACTTTCGCCAACTCCCGAAGTTGTTGACTTTTTGTGGTTGCCAGTTAGCTAACAGTTCTCATCTTTTCGCAGCCAATGGCTACCAGTTTATTACTGGTGATAACAATATATGATTGACATAATTTTTGAGTCCTTACTGAATTTGTGAAATTTAACAAATCAAACATTAAACCTTGTAAACAATTAATGGCAATTCATGGTAACCTCGTAAACAGCGTTTATTTGAAACAGGTGTTAAATTTGCTGAAATGTGTGCTTTTACTCGGCTATTCAAAAGGGAAAGGCTGCTATTTGAGACTGCGTTTAATTTAACTTTTACGGGAATAACTCTATATGTTACATGTGGTTATGTTTTTGCTACCTTGACTTTGATAAGCCACAGTTTTAATGTAGACCTCTACAATAAAACAATTCCAGTGCACATCAAAAGTTAGTCCTACGGCATCTTGCTTTGCATAATTGTGCACTTCAGGTAAATCTAATCGTGAATGTTAATAAATAGGCATGATTAAAAACACACACACACACACACAGAGTGAGAGATAGTGTTCAGGGGAAGTGCATCTTGCGTGTCCTCAACAGAGAGACTCTCCTGGAGGTGAGAATGTGGGTCATCAGACTGAGCAGCATCAGGAAGATGGTCATGGACATCACAATCACATAGTGGCTGATACTGGAAACAGAGAGATATATATATATATATATGGTAAGTGTGTGTGTGTGGTTGCTGGTGGGCCAAGATATAGGCTTGCTGTAATGGCTGAAATGGAATAAATGGAAAGGTATCAAACACATTTCCATTCATTATGGGGCGGCAGCGTAGCCTAGTGGTTAGAGTGTTGGACTAGTAACCGACACGTTGCAAGATCGAATCCCCGAGCTGACAAGGTACAAATCTGTCGTTCTGCCCCTGAACAAGGCAGTTCCTAGGCCGTCATTGAAAATAAGAATTTGTTCTTAACTGACTTGCCTAGTTAAATAAAGGTAAAATTTTAAAATTACATTGAGCCTGTACTTCTATATCTCCGCCCACCAGCCTCCTCTGACAGCATGGGCTAATTTAAGCAATAAGGCCCGAGGGTGTGTGGTACAGTGCATTCGGAAAGTATTCAGACCCCTTGACTTTTTCCACATTGTTACAGCCTTTTCTAAAATGAATGAATTTAAAAAATACTCATCAATCTACACACAATACCCTATAATGACAAAGCAAAAGCAGGTTTTCAGAAATACCTTATTTACAGCTCAGGTGCGTCCTGTTTCCATTGATCATCCTTGAGATGTTTCTACAACTTGATTGTAGTCCACCTGTGCTACATTCAATTGATTGGACATGATTTGGAAAGGCACACACCTGTCTATATTAGGTCCCGCAGTTGACCGTGCATTCGGAGCAAAAACCAAGCCATGAGAACAAAGGAATTGTCCGTAGAGCTCTGACAGCATTGTGTCGAGGTGCAGAACTGGGGAAGGGTACCAACACATTTCTGCAGCATTGAAGGTCCCCAACAACACAGTGGCCTCCGTCATTCTTAAATGCAAGAAGTTTGAAATCACCAAGACTCCCTAGAGCTGGCCATCCGGCCAAACTGAGCAAACATGGGAGAAGGGCCTTGGTCAGGGAGGTGACCAAGAACCCGATGGTTGCTCCAGAGTTCCTCTGTGGAGATGGGAGAACCTTCCAGAAGGACAACCATCTCTGCAACACTCCACCAATCAGGCCTTTATCGTAGAGTGGCCAGAGGGAAGCTACTCTTCAGTAAAAGGCACATGACAGCCTGCTTTGAGTTTGCCAAAAGGCACTTAAAGGACTCTGACCATGAGAAACAAGATTCTCTGGTCTGATGAAACCAAGATTGACCTCTTTGGCCTGAATGCCAAGTGTCACGTCTGGAGGAATCCTGACACCATCCCTACGGTGAAGCATGGTGGTGGCAGCATCATGCTGTAGGGATGTTTTTCAGCGGCAGGGACTGGGAGACTAGACAGGATCGAGGGAAAGATGAACAGAGCAAAGTATAGAAAGAACCTTGATGAAAACCTGCTCCAGAGCGCTCAGGACCTCAGACTGGGCTGAAGGTTCACCTTCCAACAAGGCAACGACCCTAAGCACACAGCCAAGACAACGCAGAAGTGGCTTCGGGACAAGTCTCTGAATGTCTTTGAGTGGCCCAGCCAGAGTCCGGATTTGAACCCGATCAAACATCTCTGGAGAGACCTGATAAAAGCTGTGCAGAGATGCTCCCCATTCAATCTGACAGAGCTTGAAAGGATCTGCAGAGAAGAATGAGAGAAACTCCCCAAAAACAGGTGTGCCAAGCTTGTAGTCATACCGAAGAAAACCCGAGGCTGTAATCGCTGCCAAAGGTGCTTCAACAAAGGACTGAGTAAAGGGTCTGAAAGGTTATGTAAATGTGAGTTGTTTATTAAAGTTGTTTATTTTTAATACATCTAAAAACCTGTTTTTGCTTTGTCATTATGGTGTATTGTGTGTAGAAAATAACGATTTAATACATTTTAGAATAAGGCTGTAACATAACAAAAAAAAATGGGTTTAAAATTCAATGGGTTTGAATACTTTCCGAATGCACTGTATTTGGTGAATATACCACGGCTAAGGGCTGTTTTTAAGCACAACTCAACACGGAGTTCCTGGAGACAGCCTTTAGACGTGGTATATTGGCTATATACCACAAACCCCCCAGTGCCTTATAGCTATTATAAACTGGTTACCAATGTAATTAGAGCAGTAAAAATAAATGTTTTGTCATACCCATGGTATATGGTCTGATATACCACGGCTAAATGAGCTCATTTATAAATAAGCCATAAGACATGCAAAACCTATCTCTCTGCTGGGTCCTACCTGGTGCCAATGTCCAGCCAGCTCCCATAGTCCTGCACTAGGAAGAAGAAATGCTGGAGAAAGCGGAGGAAAGAGGGATGGAGAGAGAGGAGAACGAGGTAGTGATAGAAATAGTGTGGGAGAATATGGTGACATTTCCACAGCTTACCAGAGGCTACCATATTGCTAATAGCTGTCCCATTTCTTACCAGATGCTACCATAATGCTAATAGCTGTCTCATTCCTTACCAGAGGCTACCATATTGCTAATAGCTGTCTCATTCCTTACCAGATGCTACCATATTGCTAATATCTGTTCCTTCCTTACCAGAGGCTACCATATTGCTAATATCTGTTCCTTCCTTACCAGATGCTACCATATTGCTAATAGCTGTCTCATTCCTTACCAGAGGCTACCATATTGCTAATATCTGTTCCTTCCTTACCAGATGCTACCATATTGCTAATAGCTGTCTCATTCCTTACCAGAGGCTACCATACTGATAATAGCTGTCTCATTACTTACCAGAGGCTACCATGTTGCTAATAGCTGTCTCATTCCTTACCAGATGCTACCATATTGCTAATAGCTATCTCATTCCTTACCAGAGGCTACCATGTTGCTAATAGCTGTCTCATTCCTTACCAGATGCTACCATATTGCTAATATCTGCTCCTTCCTTACCAGAGGCTACCATATTGCTAATATCTGTTCCTTCCTTACCAGATGCTACCATATTGCTAATAGCTGTCTCATTCCTTACCAGAGGCTACCATATTGCTAATATCTGTTCCTTCCTTACCAGAGGCTACCATGTTGCTAATAGCTGTCTCATTCCTTACCAGAGGCTACCATATTGCTAATAGCTATCTCATTCCTTACCAGAGGCTACCATGTTGCTAATAGCTGTCTCATTCCTTACCAGAGGCTACCATATTGCTAATAGCTGTCTCATTCCTTACCAGATGCTACCATATTGCTAATAGCTGTCTCATTCCTTACCAGATGCTACCATAATGCTAATAGCTGTCTCATTCCTTACCAGATGCTACAATATTGCTAATAGCTGTCTCATTCCTTACCAGATGCTACCATATTGCCAATAGCTGTCTCATTTCTTACCAGATGCTACCATATTGCTAATAGCTGTCTCATTCCTTACCAGATGCTACCATATTGCCAATATCTGTCTCATTCCTTACCAGAGGCTACCATATTGCTAACAGCTGTCTCATTCCTTACCAGAGGCTACCATATTGCTAACAGCTGTCTCATTCCTTACCAGAGGCTACCATATTGCTAATAGCTGTCTCATTCCTTACCAGAGGCTACCATATTGCTAATATCTGTTCCTTCCTTACCAGATGCTACCATATTGCTAATAGCTGTCTCATTCCTTACCAGAGGCTACCATACTGATAATAGCTGTCTCATTCCTTACCAGATGCTACCATATTGCTAATAGCTGTCTCATTCCTTACCAGAGGCTACCATATTGCTAATAGCTGTCTCATTCCTTACCAGATGCTACCATATTGCTAATAGCTGTCTCATTCCTTACCAGAGGCTACCATATTGCTAACAGCTGCCTCATTCCTTACCATATTGCTAACAGCTGCCTCATTCCTTACCATATTGCTAATATCTGTCTCATTACTTACCAGAGGCTACCATATTGCTAATAGCGGTCTCATTCCTTACCAGAGGCTACCATACTGATAATAGCTGTCTCATTCCTTACCAGAGGCTACCATATTGCTAATAGCTGTCTCATTCCTTACGAGAGGCTACCATATTGCTAATAGCTGTCTCATTCCTTACCAGATGCTACCATATTGCTAATAGCTGTCTCATTCCTTACCAGAGGCTACCATCTTGCTAATAGCTGTCTCATTCCTTACCAGAGGCTACCATCTTGCTAATAGCTGTCTCATTCCTTACCAGATGCTACCATATTGCTAATAGCTGTCTCATTCCTTACCAGATGCTACCATATTGCTAATAGCTGTCTCATTCCTTACCAGAGGCTACCATATTGCTAACAGCTGCCTCATTCCTTACCAGATGCTACCATACTGATGATAGCTGTCTCATTCCTTACCAGATGCTACCATATTGCTAATAGCTGTCTCATTCCTTACCAGAGGCTATCATATTGCTAATAGCTGTCTCATTCCTTACCAGAGGCTACCATATTGCTAATAGCTGTCTCATTCCTTACCAGAGGCTACCATATTGCTAATATCTGTCTCATTCCTTACCAGAGGCTACCATATTGCTAATAGCTGTCTCATTCCTTACCAGAGGCTACCATATTGCTAATAGCTGTCTCATTCCTTACCAGATGCTACCATATTGCTAACAGCTGTCTCATTCCTTACCAGAGCCATCAGGTCAGAAATCACCAGGACGATGAGGAACAGACTGGAAACAAAAGAGAAATTATTAATTCAATAATATAAATTATTAATTCAATAAATAAATGAATTCTTAATTCAATAAATGACCTCATGAGCTAATTTCTCAAAATACTGTATGTCTGTATGTGTACTTGATTTTCACATGATGGAACCAAGCTAACTGTTACCTTCTGGAGGAAAGTTGTGTAGAGACCTGGATGGTTTCAAACGTACACATAACGATGATGAATGGGATTATCACCTGTAACAACAACAGTCTCATCTTCACTCTTTTAGGCACTGGACTCCATTGTAAAAGTGTGGGGAGGTTACAACACATTGTGGATTATTTGCAAAGTTCTGATCAGTTTTGTTGATGATATCTGTATTTTTGCTCTGTCAATGTCACTCAGTGTGTTGAGTGAGAGACTACAAGACAATGCTACAATCCATAGAGGCATATTGTGTATGCAGACCGATATGTAGACCTGAACGAATGTAACCCACACCTGTTGTTAGAATAGTCATGGTTAACCACAATCTCGTTGGCACCATTATAAGTAGAGCATTGTTTTCGTTTAACATACACTACCGTTCAAAAGTTTGAGGTCACTTAAAGGTCCTTGTTTTTGAAAGAAAAACATTTTTTGTCCATTAAAATAACATCACATTGATCAGAAATATAGTGTAGACATTGCTAATGTTGTAAATGACTGTTGTAGCTAGAAACTGCAGATTTTTTTATGGAATATCTACATAGGCATACAGAGGCCCATTTTCAGCAACTATCACTCCTGTGTTCCAATGGCACTGTGTTAGCCAGTTAGCCATTTTAAAAGGCTAATTGATCATTAGAAAACCCTTTTGTAATTATGTTCGCACAGCTGAAAACTGTTGTTCTGATTTTAAAGAAGCAATAAAACTGGCCTTCTTTAGACTAGTTGTGTATCTGGAGCATCAGCATTTGTGGATTCGATTACAGGCTCAAAATGGCCAGAAACAAATAATTTTCTTCTGAAACTTGTCAGTCTATTCTTGTTCTGAGAAATGAAGGCGATTCCATGCGAGAAATTGCCAAGAAACTGAAGATATCATACAACGCTGTGTACTACTCCCTTCACAGAACAGCGCAAACTGGCTCTAACCAGAATAGAAAGAGGAGTGGGAGGCCTCGGTGCACAACTGAGCAAGACGACAAGTACATTAGAGTGTCTAGTTTGAGAAACAGATGCCTCACATGTTCTCAATTAGCAGCTTCATTAAATAGTACCCGCAAAATACCAGTCTCAACGTCAACATTGAAGAGGCGACTCCGGGATGCTGGCCTTCTAGGCAGAGTTGCTCTGTCCAGTGTCTGTGTTCTTTTGCCAATCTTAATCTTTTATTTTTATTGGCCAGTCTGGGATATGGCTTTTTCTTTGCAACTCTGCCTAGAAGGCCAACATCCCGGAGTAACCACAGTAGTGTACTTTCATATGGTATGACATTGTAGTGCGTGTGTGTCTGTGTGTGGGGTGTGGTACCTTCCACATCATCAGGCCTCCCATGATAAAGGGGTTGAAGACGGTGAGGAAGCAGTACACTGAGGCTGGATCAAAACTACAGAGAGAGAGTAGGAGGGAGGGAGGGGAGAGAAGGAGAGTAGAGAGAGCGAGAGAAGGGGGGGCAAGAACAAAGAGGCATAGTAGAGTCGAGAAAAAGCGAACCCAGAGAAAGACAAGAGGGGTTTCAGAGGTCAGATAGTGAAATATTGTAAATGTGAAAACCAACCTAATGCACTCATAAATAAACCCATATTGGTTCAGAGCCCCAGTCTCCACCATACAATACCTGTTAATGGATGCTATGTTCCCAGTACCAAAGAAGGCTGTAATTATGAAGAAAACCTGACAGCCTAATGTCAAGGAACCAGACAGTGGTTTTACAGAATAGCCAGTAGTTTAGAGAGAGACGGTCAAAATGCTATTCGTTTGCATAAGGTCAAGATTGATGTTAGGGTTTGTGCTTAAAAACCAATGTAACCAGATAACACTGTTCTTCTTCTTTAGCCAACTCAGACAGCAACTACATCAGATAGGGACAACTATCACTTGGGTTAAACTAGCGCCGCCTATAGGTCATTAACAGTCAGCAGCGTCACCAAGGAAAAGGATACAAAGAAGTAGGATCTTCTGATGTCATCCAGCTTTAGTTGTCTGATCTTGGTGATGTCAATGTTTTCAGAGAAGTCAAGCGTGGACAGCTGAAAAGCAATGACACATGTATTTCATAATAAAGCCACAATGACTTGATACAGTGTAACACTGCATCGTATAATGCTATACCAGATATTCTACACCAATAAGGTTGTCTTCTGTGCTCAGAGGATTAACCATGGCATTGTGCCAAGTGAAGGGACTAACAGTGGTTACCTTGTTTACCAGGAAGTAGCTGTATTAGTCGGGGGTGATTAACATAAGACTGGTCCTTGACACAGTGTCAGTGCATAGATTTACATGGCTCCAGTCATTTAGCAGTCACTCTTATCCAGATCAACATGCATTAGGAACATTCAACTAAAGTAGATTGCAAGTAAAACCATTCATCAATAGAAAACAGTAACGGCGTAAAGGTTTATACCTCCTGTCTCCCAGAGATACCTTGAGAGAGCATGGCTTCCTGTTCTATGTTGATCCACACAAACATCAGCCAGGACAAGACTGGGGGGAACAGAGCCTCAGACCTGACACACACACGCACAATTAGTACAGGTACGATACCAGCTAATCACTGCAGTGTAAGCTTACACTTGTTGAGCATTGCCGGACTATCTCTTACCCAGTACTCAGTAGTAGGTAGGTGGCTGTGAGGGAGAGGAAGATACTGAGCAGACGATGGAACAGACGAGTAGAACTCAACAAAGGAACAAACAGAGAGGAACCTGGGAGAGAGAGATGCCAGTTATCTTTATAAGCCTGGTTTTGATGATCATACAGATATTTCAAAGACTTTTATCATAAAGAGAGAGAGAGAGAGTTGGTGCCCACCCAGTGTAGTCCAACTGATGATCTGGTTGAGGAGAGGCAGACCCTGTTTCAGCTGCAGACTGGAGTGAGTGCTGGTGGGCACATAGGCACACACTGCTACATGGAGCATCTATACACATAGGAACAATACTGATTAACACACACGCACGTGCACCCACGCACACACACATTCCTTACCTGGAAGATTAAGAGGTAGCGGTCAGTCAGGTGTAGTGTAGTCCGTTTCCGTGCCGACCAGAGGTAAAAGGTGGAAATGAACAGGGAGAGTGCACCTGCACAGGTACTACAGAGAGAGGAAAGAAAGAGAGAAAGTAATATAACGCTATTTTTCTTTTTAAAGAGGGCTAAGAAGCATTGCTGTAATGTTGTAGGGAGGTTACTTACACCATGTGAATGTTGGGTTCTCTCCCAACAACTGGCATCATGGGAAATGTGGCCAGAAACAAACAACACAGGACCCAGCTCACTGACCTAAACTACAGACAGACAGAGAGGACAAAGAGAGAGAGAGAGACAGGACAAAGAGAGAGAGGACAAAGAGAGATAGGATAGAGGGAGATATATTTAGAGTGAGAGGGAGAGATATTTCGAGTGAGAGAGAAAGATGTATTAAACACATATTTTACAAGTGCTTTGTGCTCCTGACATATTGATTGCCATCCAGTCCTTTCAGATTTGTGCACCTCAAAGGGGAAGGAGCTAGAGACCAGACTAGTAAAGAACTACAAGCCACTCCTTGTCTTACCTTGGCCTTGCTGTAGAGGCCAGAGAGGAGGGGCCAGAGAGAGAGAACAGCCAGGCCTACAGTCAACATGGCCCGATGGAAGAAACTCACCACCTGGGGGAGACAGACACTGTAGCAACTTTTTCCAAGTAGAAATGCAGATTATATTTTATTGAGCCATTAGTGAAATAGTGACCGTATGATGACTGCTTACCAGAAGTTCAATCCCAAATGTGACCAGGGCAAAGTAGCCAAAGCATTTACCCAGTGGTAGCGAACTGTACGAACGAACCAGGTCGGTTAGAGTTCCAAACCTGAAACACACACACACACGTATGGTTGATATCATCAAAATAAACACTTTGCGATCATGACAAATGTAGTGGCATAGAATAAGTAAAATACCTCCCTTTCATCCATTCAACTCATCAAATCACTTCAAACCGTGAGTGTGTGTGTGTATATATGTATGTATGTGTGTGTACTCACTCTTTGAGGACAGAGTACCAGACAGGGACAGGCAGTAGACAGTAGATGTAGTAGGTTACTGGACTTCTCTGGATTATCAGGAACATTCCAATCAGCAGCGTTGCTCCCACACCCATCCACCACAGGGTTTTACCAGACACCTTCAACACACACACAGGGTTTTACCAGACACCTTCAACACACACACACAGGGTTTTACCAGACACCTTCAACACACACACACAGGGGTTTTACCAGACACCTTCAACACACACACACAGGGTTTTACCAGAAACCTTCAACACACACACACAGGGTTTTACCAGACACCTTCAACACACACACACAGGGTTTTACCAGAAACCTTCAACACACACACACAGGGTTTTACCAGACACCTTCAACACACACACAGGGTTTTACCAGACACCTTCAACACACACACAGGGTTTTACCAGAAACCTTCAACACACACACACAGGGTTTTACCAGAAACCTTCAACACACACACAGGGTTTTACCAGAAACCTTCAACACACACACACAGGGTTTTACCAGACACCTTCAACACACACACAGGATTTTACCAGACATCTTCAACACACACACAGGGTTTTACCAGACACCTTCAACACACACACACAGGGTTTTACCAGACACCTTCAACACACACACACACACAGGGTTTTACCAGACACCTTCAACACACACACACAGGGTTTTACCAGACACCTTCAACACACACACACACAGGGTTTTACCAGACACCTTCAACACACACACAGGGTTTTACCAGACACCTTCAACACACACACAGGTTGTGAACACATCGCTTCAGTATCGGCAGAATGATATAGGAGGTGAGGTGTGTGTGCCTGCCTTCATGTGTGCATCCATGTACTGTGTGTGTGAGTGTTTGATCACCTGGTCAGTGGGTGTGGGTGGTCTCCTGAGACTGGCGTGTGTCTTCAGTATAACAAGAACCACATAGGAGGTCCAGCCTGTGAAGCCCAGCACAACACTACAGCCCAGAAAGAACCGGTCATAGGTGTGGTAGTAGGACAGACCCTCCAACGCATGGTCCATCAGAGACCTGCACAGAGAGATCTGAGAGAGCGGGTGGGTGGTGGGTGGTGGGGGGGGGGTAAGAACATTCCGTATATTAGCAGCTAGTGTCTGTCAGTCATCATGACCAACGTAACCCAAGAAAAAACATAGGCTTTAGCTCAGTGGGCCAACACGGTCTTCAGTTGTACAGATAACTGGGGTTTGATACCCAGTGTACTTACAGCTTCTTCATATTCCTCTAGCTGGATCAGAACCCTGGCCTTGTTGATAAACTCTGCCTGGCGTGACTCTGTCAGCAACCTGAGGGACAGACAGACAGACCGGAGGACACACACAACTGGTCATGTCACTCTCTTTATACGAGTTGAACTAGAGAATGACCATAATATGTAGTAGTTCTATCTCTACGGTTGGTACTTACTGGTATGGAGTGAAGAGTAAGGATAAAGTTGTTTCCTTTTTCTCAGCCATCTTCACCTGGACACAGAGGCGAATATTTGAACAAATACATGTGGTTATGTAATGAATAACATCATCATCATAACAACATTATTGTTATCCTCCATGTTATATTGCACCTTGAACTGTTCCAGTATCTGGATGGCGTTAGAGTACATACTCTCAGCTTTAAACTGGTCACTGTTGTTCAGGTACTGCAGTGGTAACACACCCTACACAACACAACACACTTTATCAACATAATAAACACACCATATACCCAATTCCCTATATCACACACACACTCAATATAGAGAAGGTATATTTGACATGAGATGATACCTTATCGTCTGCACATATATTGTATTTTGCATCTCAGAGCAGCTCTGTAACCACAGTGCAGATAGTGGTTACTGTATAACAGCTTTTCTGCTGATATGTCTCTTCATTATGTTATTCTAAAGATACTGACATGCTGTTATGTGGTGTTACTCACCACAGAGTTGAGAGGGATAGGCACTCCAATAAGAGATGACATCAGTGGTGCTATGTCTGCCTGTAACACACATCTAGCATTAGACTGGGAACAGATTACTGTTGTTTTTGGACTATCTTCAACACACAGAGGAAATACGTGGTTGTGACATCATCAGTCAGCGCCAGATGCTGTGAGGCTACATGGGTGTCTCACCTGATTGACATCAACCCTGCGGAGGCCCTCCAGCTGCCATTCTGACATAGAAACACCAACAGACACAACATCACACATTGTGTTATGTCAGCATTATGACCGTTTTATACAGGTAGAACAACTTAGGGTTGGAGTAAAGTGTTACAACAGAATTATACAATCTCTGACCTCCCTTTTCCCCCCATCTAGAAGAGTTGAAAGAGGAGAGGAGAGTAGGAGGACAGACACACACAGACCAATAGTACTGAGTTGTTGTACCTTGTAGGTATCCATCTGAGTACTTCTGGGGTTCAGTGACTCTCTGAGCAGTGTGAACCCCAGCTCCCCACACCAACAATGGGGTCAGGGTCTCAGAGGGGTGGCCTGCACCATGGGAGCCTGGAGACACAGAGCAATACATGATCTACTACTTCACTATCATGGTGACCACCTTTCTGAGCTAGCTGAAGTCCTACCCCAGTTGGTCATGCCGTGGTCAGAGGTGAACACATAGGCTGTTCTTCCATCGTTGTCAAAAAGGTCCTCGACCATGGAGACCAGCTCTTTCACCCCAGAGTCAACCAGACGTATGTTCTCTAGATATTCCCTTCGCACAAAGCACACAAAGGGGATTTTTAAGAGACAAAATCAAACAGGGTCATTAGTAGTCTAAATGAGTCTGTGTTTCCTGCCATCCATTGTGTAGACCCCACTATATGCACTAATTTAAATCTGCAGTCCTTCATTTAAAAGATATTAGAGAATAATGTATCTCGTTTGTACATGGCTATATGCACTAATAGAAGTCTGCAGTCCATTTAAAAGGTATTAGAGAATAATGTATTTCTTGTTTGTACATGGTTTCTGTATATTCTGTATATGCCTGTATATCTAGAAAGTGATATTTCTGGTCTGTACAGGGTTTCTATCTCACTGTGACATGGGCCTGTGGGCGTGTCCATTGGTGTCAATGCCCAGTAAATGGAGGAAGAAAACATTCTGATCCTTCTGTAGACTGGACATCAGACTGGAGTTCTCCCTGGCAGACTGGAGGAACGACTGGGAGAGAGGAGGTGGGGGAGAGAGGCAAATAGATAGTGTCTGTACCTTCATGCTGAGACAAACACACACATCCTAACACACACCCTGTTCTGATCACCATAAGTACCTTGACTTCATCAAAGACCCAGGTGTCCAGTCTGGAGGCGTCGGTGGAGGCAAAGTCCTCTCTCTCTGCTGGGTAGGTGTAGGTGTACACATGGTCCCCACTGGCACCTGCAGGAGAGGGGGGAAGAGGTGTAGATGGAGATGATGGTAAGAATGATAAAAAGAAAGTGAGAGGGTGGTCGAGAGAGAGAAAGAAAGAGAGGATTAGTTTATTTCTGATCCAATAAGTCACACACGTGCATGGTGGTGTATCTGTGTTTCTCCTGTATTTGAAAGGTTGTGTATTGTACATGTGTTTGTTAACCTTTGGCAAACATGGGCAGGATGTCAGGGCTGCCCCAACACCAGGTGTGTCTGCTCTCATTGAACACGGAGTCAAACTCCACTGGATTCTCCTTCCAGCCTACACACACAGAAAATATTATGAACGCAGCATATAACACTAGGGAAATTCCACAGTAACAGACTCAGATGTTTTACTTTAAAAGGGTATGTAAATCAAAAAACAATAATTGCAAAGTGAAACAAAACATAACTGTTCACAAGGACGAAATTGAACAATTACTTGTAACAATTTCCACAGAAAAAAACACATTTACTTGAAGAACAGTGCAGATACATACATTTTAAAGTGAAAAACCTGGGTCTCAGTGTCACTCTGTTACTGTAGAATTGCCCACTTCCATTAGTAACACGCACGAACACACACACACATGCCGGCACACACACACACATGCCGACACACACACACACACACACACACACACACACACACACACACACACACACGCCAGCACACACACACAGACACTGACCTTTAGCTACAGCGCTGACATCTTCGTAGAAGCCAGCGATCAAAGCAACGTGTCCAGGTCGAGACTCAGTGGGAACACGAGTGTGTGACACACCCCAACTCCCTGTTTTCTCCATCACACTCCTTCAGAACACACACACACACACTGTGAGAAATGCATACACACACACCACTCTGATTCCACACACACTTCCATACAGCCAGTTAATCTGAGAGAGCTCAGTTACCTTAAGTAAGGAGCCCTGGTGGATCCATTGGCATCAGGCTTATAGAGGCTATCTGCCCTGAGTCCATCTGCAACCACCAGCAGCAGGCGGGAGGCAGGGGGAGGCAGGGGGGACACCTGGGGGGCCATGCCGTGGACCAGGGGCGATGTGAAGTAGATGTCAAAGATGGAGATGAAGAAAATGACATGGACCAGAAGTCCAACCAGGAAGAACATTATCATCCTCATGATGAAGACTGGGGGCTGGGGAGACCCCAGAAGTTCTAGAGAGAGGGAGGAATGGATGGAGAGGAACAGAGAGAGCAGAAAATAGTTATTAGATATAGACATCAGATAATCTGTTGTGGCCATATGTTTCTGAGTCTGTAAGGTGCTACCGTCCATTCATACTCTAGCTATCGCATTCACTCACTAGAACACAAATGTGTCCCACATGTCAACAACATCAGACGTGCTAAACAAAATAAAAAATCTTACCTTTGAACACTTTCTTGTTTCAAACCGGTGGCAGACTGGTTACTTTGAATCTTGAATGAATGAGAGTTAAGTCATTCAAACACACACAAGACACACACCTGCCACTTTTTGCTGTCTAGCGACCCAACTTCACCCATCGTCAGACCCTAGTTTCAGGTGAACTAAATTAAGAAACACACTTATACAACCTTTAGTACAGTGTGTCAAGCTTATCTACCGGCACGACGGGCTTAAAAACCTTCTGTCTGTCTTTCTAAGCAGCTTATAAAATAAATCAGTCCACACTGGGACGTTACAGCGCCACTTCCTTGTTGTAAATATGACGTTCCAACTGAGCTACAGGAATGGTTCGTGGGTATTGTAGTTCCACTACTGGCATTTGATTTCGCAGTCGGCTACAGAAATGAAATAGGTCATAGTCGCTATTAGGGATTAACATGGTTATAACTATATAGCAATGGTCCGTCCATCCATCCATGCTTTATTTTAGTGATGAGAAAAGTATCACTTTCCGGCAAGGTTAGCTAGCTGTCAAACCGATGCTGTCAGCTGTCAAAGCTCCTGCCCTGCCCAGTTTCTCCCTAAAAACTCCCGTATCCAATCCAATCCCGCTATTACATGGAGAAGGCGGGTGTTGAAATTACATTCAACCAAACTCTACCCTGCATTCACCCCTTTTCATGTCGATCGAGGAAGGAAGGGTTCAGCCAGCTAGCCTTCTAGCTAGCCATCCGTCCAGGAAGACGGGTCCAATTCTAAGCTAGCTAGCTAGCTTGCTACTCAAATCTTTATAGTAGGAAAATGGCGGCGGGTAACGTCAACCCGTTTAATCTGAGTGATTCTGAAGATGAGGCAGATCAGAGAGCAGAGGACGATGTTCACATCGAAAAGAACTCTAGCGTTGGAACGCAAGGCCCCTCGTCCAACAACCCATTCTCTCCGCAAGCGGACGCCGAGCCCCCGGCCCTTTTAGTGTCCAGCACCCGGACCAGCCCCAGTGTGGAAGGCATCTCGGTATCGGTCGCAGCTGCCGCTATGACAGTTGCCTTGGCAGAGACCCGGGTATCGGTAGATGTGATCGCTGCTCAGCTAATACGGGATCATTACATCCTCACGGCCCTTGAGTTTCATACCGAACTGTTGGAATCAGGGAGGGAGCTTCCGCGGTTGCGTGATTATTTCTCCAACCCGGGCAACTTCGAGAGGCAAACCGGCACTCCGCCCGCTTGTAAAGACCAAGGACTGGGACCAGGGGGACCGCTAAGTAAGTAGCTAGCTAGCTATTAGCTAACCTTACTAGCTAACAACCCAATGCATTATAATATAACTAGCTGTGTGCGCTAGTTAGCTCCCTGACAGTATATTATTCAATGGAGAAACAATGCTGGTACACTAACGTTATAGCAGGTAGCCCACAGCTCGTACTGTGCTTGTCAGCCAACATTGGTCTGGTTAAACAGAGTAAACGACATTCGATACGACACCTGTCTTTCTCTCTAACTGGCTAACAGTGGAAACTTCACCGTGATCATGATTATTCACTAATCAAGGAGAATTAGCGCACCTACCTTTGTTACCTGCTGTGTGGTGAGTTTCTCCCTTAGCCTAGGTGCCAGCTGGCTTGGAACAGGTGCAACCAGAATAGTAGTGACCATGTATAGCTGGCGACCTGAAAAGGCCTATCAGACATTGATGTGCAAATGATGCCAGGCACCTTCTTTATAGTGTAGTAATTGAGATATTTGCATCATGATATCATGTAAGTTGCTGCTAAAGATGGCTATACATGGTGCTGTGCTGCTCCCACACTACCTAGGCCTGTCTCTCTAACTGCCTGTAGCTGTCTGTAGGCCTAGATGATGGACTTAGGCATCTTGATCATTGTTAGAACCATCATTACATTGGTATTACACAGTAGTACATGGTATTATGACTCCTCTCTCTGTTCATTCAGCATGACAATGGTAGAAGAGTTGGCTACAGTACATAATGCATCCACCTGGCCTACAGGTTGTAAATAATTATTCCTAGAAGTTTTTTTAATTACATTTTTTTATTTAACCTTTATTTAACTAGGCAAGTCAGTTAAGAACAAATTCTTATTTACAATACCGGTCAAACCCGGACGACGCTGGGCCAATTGTGCGCTGCCCTATGCGTAGATAGAGGTGTGTCTCCTTCTGTGGTATTTGTCCTCTTCCCTCTTCTACGGCATATATTTGAGACACACAACACAACACAAACAGTTTGCTGACAAATTGGTGCACCACCACAACTGCTACTGCAGCATCAAACCGCACATTCAACTGCCCCAAATCTTAAGGGCATTTCCATCACTAAACACAGGAATGCATGTGTATGCCTAGCCCAGATCTGTGTATTCTGTGTTCCATTGTTGCAGGTACAATCAAGTGGTATGGCCTAATTAGCAATTTTGCATCCTTTTCTACTGATAAAAGCTACGATAAGAACAGTGGCCTGAGCTGTGTAAACTACATTTCCATTTTGTGTGATGTGCCTCCCACTTTCCTTCCTACCTGATCTAATGCAACTGGATAGGTGAAAGCAGGGGTTCCATTACAAAGCCTTCACCAGCCCAGTCATGTGAGGTCAGTGATAAGGCTGTTTTGGGAGGGAGGAAGGATGCTTGTCATGATAGAAGTATTTACATTCATGTAGCCTAATAGCCTCTATCTATAGCTGCCATTGTTCAGCGCATGGCTAGGCCTAATAGCCTCTATCTATAGCTGCCATTGTTCAGCGCATGGCTAGGCCTAATAGCCTCTATCTATAGCTGCCATTGTTCAGCGCATGGCTAGGCCTAATAGCCTCTATCTATAGCTGCCATTGTTCAGCGCATGGCTAGGCCTAATAGCCTCTATCTATAGCTGCCATTGTTCAGCGCATGGCTAGGCCTAATAGCCTCTATCTATAGCTGCCATTGTTCAGCGCATGGCTAGGCCTAATAGCCTCTATCTATAGCTGCCATTGTTCAGCGCATGGCTAGGCCTAATAGCCTCTATCTATAGCTGCCATTGTTCAGCGCATGGCTAGGCCTAATAGCCTCTATCTATAGCTGCCATTGTTCAGCGCATGGCTAGGCCTAATTGCCTCTGTCTATAGCTGCCATTGTTCAGCGCATGGCTAGGCCTAATAGCCTCTGTCTATAGCTGCCATTGTTCAGCGCATGGCTAGGCCTAATAGCCTCTATCTATAGCTGCCATTGTTCAGCGCATGGCTAGGCCTAATAGCCTCTATCTATAGCTGCCATTGTTCAGCGCATGGCTAGGCCTAATAGCCTCTATCTATAGCTGCCATTGTTCAGCGCATGGCTAGGCCTAATAGCCTCTATCTATAGCTGCCATTGTTCAGCGCATGGCTGGGCCTAATTGCCTCTGTCTATAGCTGCCATTGTTCAGCGCATGGCTAGGCCTAATAGCCTCTATCTATAGCTGCCATTGTTCAGCGCATGGCTAGGCCTAATAGCCTCTATCTATAGCTGCCATTGTTCAGCGCATGGCTAGGCCTAATAGCCTCTATCTATAGCTGCCATTGTTCAGCGCATGGCTGGGCCTAATTGCCTCTGTCTGTCTGGCACCTCGTCGGTTGTTGAGGATCTTGAGGACTAAGGTATCCCAGGGGGAATTTCTCTTTACGAATGGGTGGGGGCTTTTGCAAAAGACCTGAGAACAGCAGTAGCATATGGTACTCCAGGCAGCCACACCCAGTGTTGCCCTATATGCAATTAGCAGAGAGGCACACATTTACATTTTTTTTTATCATGTAGATGATGTATGCTCTCCCCGCAGGAATACTCCCCACTAACTCTGCATTCGCTGCTGAAAACAATCCTAGGTGAAACACCACACGTCTATTATCTATGTCAACTTTTAGAACCGAGTAGGAGGAAGTTTCCCATAGAATTTTCCCCCGTTAGAATTTCACTCCACATTATTAAGGTTAGTATTTGGTGAGGGGTAAGCTGATCCTACATCTGATCTTAAGAACAGGATGATGAGGGACTCAGCCTGTCCTCTATTGTGTTAACTTCACTGATAAACAGGAAAATAGACGAGAGAGACGGGGACAGCTTGAGGGCCTGTCCCTAATCGAGACAATAGGCCTACAGCCCAGGGGGGGGGAGGGGGGGGGGGGGGGTTCTTTGCCACTTTCCCCCTCTGCTTGCTCTTTCCAGGTTTTGGTCAGGACTGTACACAAATACAATCACATTGATTTGATGGATTTGTTAATGAGGGGTTGAAGATCCAGTAGTAAAACTAAAGAAGAGGCAGTTGATGTTCTATCATTGTATATTAGAAGCTCAATTTGATGCCACATCATTTAAAACTGACAGGTGTCATGCACCATGTCGGGAGCATATGGGAAATTATAGGAAAAGGTGTTGCATGGTCACTGGGTAAAGAAGCTGTCTCATACAGGTCTAGGCATCATAACGGTCACTTGTTGCTATTAGCACTCCCATAATATTATGATCTGGCTAGCTTTCTGCTAATTTAACAGACTTGGCAGCTAGCATTCTGCTCTGGTCACCTGCAGCAGGCCTCTCGCTGCACAACTCAACACCATGGCCCACTGAGCTGAAGCCTAAGCATTAGACCTAATTCCAGGAGCTAATACAAGTCTTCAGGTTCTGAAGACTCAGGGGGTGGTTAGGCTATTCATCGAGCTAGAGTAGCTGGACACCACCACCCATTTACACAATGCTTCTCTCGCCCACTCTTTCTTTCTCTCTACCCAGCTCATTGTGTTCTCCTCTGTAGCTAGCTGATTAGCATGTTGCTACAGTCTGCTTGCTCAACTCTCAGCTCAATCAGAGACTAAGGTGTTAGCATTCATTTTATCTAGCCACTCTGTTCCTTGAAAGACTTAGCTTAGGGCTATCCTACTACCCTGCTCTCTTTGGCACTAGCAGGTACATGCAGTCAAGCACACACTTGCTCACACAGATCAAGAAGAACACACACCCTTAATCCGTTAGAAGAAATCACTCACTTAAACATACAGGCAGTAAGAAGAAAACACACAGACACAGATTTGCTGCAGGGTTTTGAGATGCTGATGAATCACACTGTGGGATGTTTGCCTCTGCTCAACCTGTTTCTGTTCTGGCCTGACTGTCTGAGCTCCTGCTCACCTCTACCTTGTGTGTGTGTGTGTGTGTGTGTGTGTGTGTGTGTGTGTGTGTGTGTGTGTGTGTGTGTGTGTGTGTGTGTGTGTGTGTGTGTGTGCGTGTGTGCGCATCCACATCTCAGTCTGTAGGCCTACACTGTCTGTGTACCTGATAATCCACGCTGTAGAATACATCTATTGTTATATTGCCTCTGTTTTGAGACTTTATTTGAACAGGGAGTCCCATTGAGACCAAAGTCTCTTTTGCAAGGGAGCTCTGCATACACACAATTTACAAAATACAATTTCTGTCACTGTTCTTCACCTCCCTGTCAGTGGGTATAGAGGTGAGGAGTCTCCTGTAGTCAGACAGCTGTTGGGCCAGCCAGGCCTAGAACCATACATGGAGCTTGAGAAGGCCTACACACACACACACACACACACACTCTGCCTTTTGATATGAGTGAACTGCAGAGAGGGAGGGAGGGATGGAGGACCGGCGCAGTGTACTTGGAACATCCCCTCTGGTTTGGTAAGGAGAGGAGGAGGGGTAGGCCTTAGGGAAGAATAGCTCAGCTTTTCAATACCATACAATCCTACTCACTACAGGGTAGTTCAGTCTTACTCTCAAAATGAATGGTCATCTCTCCTTTTGCTTTCGATATGCTATCTGGGTTGAGATGGGAGTGAATGGTAGGCTATACGGTTGGACAGGTATATGAGGTTACTAGAAGGATAGCTAGCCCTGTCACTCACTGAAACAAGAGTTATCACATTCTACAGTCGTGGCCAAAAGTTTTGAGAATGACACAAATATTAATTTTCACAAAGTCTGCTGCCTCAGTTTGTATGATGGCAATTTGCATATACTCCAGAATGCTATGAAGAGTGATCAGATGAATTGCAATTAATTGCAAAGTCCCACTTTGCCATGCAAATGAACTGAATCCCCCCAAATTTCCACTGCATTTCAGCCCTGCCACAAAAGGACCAGCTGACATCATGTCAGTGATTCTCTCGTTAACACAGGTGTACGTGTTGACGAGGACAAGGCTGGAGATCAACCTGTCATGCTGATTGAGTTCGAATAACAGACGGGAAGCTTCAAAAGGAGGGTGGTTCTTGGAATCATTGTTCTTGCTCTGTCAACCATGATTACCTGCAAGGAAACACGTGCCGTCATCATTGCTTTGCACAAAAAGGGCTTCACAGGCAAGGATATTGCTGCCAGTAAGATTGCACGTAAATCAACTATTTATCGGATCATCAAGAACTTCAAGGAGAGCGGTTCAATTGTTGTGAAGAAGGCTTCAGGGCGCCCAAGAAAGTCCAGTAAGCGCCAGGACCATCTCCTAAAGTTGATTCAGCTGCGGGATCGTGGCACCACCAGGACAGAGCTTGCTCAGGAATGGCAGCAGGCAGGTGTGAGTGCATCTGCACGCACAATGAGGCGAAGACTTTTGGAGGATGGCCTGGTGTCAAGAAGGGCAGCAAAGAAGCCACTTCTCTCCAGGAAAAACATCAGGGACAGACTGATATTCTGCAAAAGGTACAGGGATTGGACTGCTGAGGACTGGGGTAAAGTAATTTTCTCTGATGAATCCCCTTTCCGATTGTTTGAGGCATCCGGAAAAAAAGCTTGTCCGGAGAAGACAAGGTGAGCGCTACCATCAGTCCTGTGTCATGCCAACAGTAAAGCATCCTGAGACCATTCATGTGTGGGGTTGCTTCTCTGCCAAGGGAGTGAGCTCACTCACAATTTTGCCTAAGAACACAGCCATGAATAAAGAATGGTACCAACACATCCTCCGAGAGCAACTTCTCCCAACCATCCAGGAACAGTTTGGTGACGAACAATGCCTTTTCTAGCATGATGAAGCACCTTGCCATAAGGCAAAAGTGATAACTAAGTGGCTCGGGGAACAAAACATTGATATTTTGGGTCCATGGTCAGGAAACTACCCAGACCTTAATTCCATTGAGAACTTGTGGGCAATCCTCAAGAGGCGGGTGGACAAACAAATTCGGGAAAACTCCAAGCATTGATTATGCAAGAATGGGCTGCCATCAGTCAGGATGTGGCCCAGAAGTTAATTGACAGCATGCCAGGGCGGTTTGCAGAGGTCTTGAAAAAGAAGGGTCAACACTGCAAATATTGACTCTTTGCATCAACTTCATGTAATTGTCAATAAAAGCCTTTGACACTTATGAAATGCTTGTAATTGTACTTCAGCATTCCATAGTAACATCTGACAAAAATATCTAAAGACACCGAAGCAGCAAACTTTGTGAAAATTAATATTTGTGTCATTCTCAAAACTTTTGGCCATGACTGTAGATCTAGATCTACATTTGTATTGTTTAGGTATGTTTCTGAAACCATGATGATCTATTGCATAGAAAACTAACCGGTTTGGATGCTGAGTCTACCCCTATGTTCTCTCCTGTCTCCACATATAGTGTTTGGTTTATATTCTGTTCTGATTTCTCCCAAGCTGTTTATAGTCAAGGTGATGAGGTGAATACTGTAATAATCACTGGAGGCTCTGTTAATGAATAGGCTGTTTAGCATTGATTCTCGGGCCGATCAATTCTCGGGCCGACTCTTTTCTCTGTATATATCAGTGATGTCGCTCTTGCTGCGGGTGATTCTTTGATCCACCTCTACGCAGACGACACCATTCTGTATACATCTGGCCCTTCTTTGGACACTGTGTTAACTAACCTCCAAATGAGCCTCAACGCCATACAACACTCCTTCCGTGGCCTCCAACTGCTCTTAAATGCTAGTAAAACTAAATGCATGCTCTTCAACCGATCGCTGCCCGCACCCGCCCGTCCGACTACCATCACTACTCTGGACGGTTCTGACTTAGAATATGTGGACAACTATAAATACCTAGGTGTCTGGCTAGACTGTAAATTCTCCTTCCAGACTCACATTAAGCATCTCCAATCCAAAGTTAAATCTAGAATTGGCTTCCTATTCCGGAACAAAGCCTCCTTCACTCATCCTGCCAAACATACCCTCGTAAAACTGACTATCCTACCGATCCTTGACTTCGACGATGTCATTTACAAAATAGCCTCCAACGCTCTACTCAGCAAACTGGATGTAGTCTATCACAGTGCCATCCGTTTATTCACCAAAGCCGCATATACTACCCACCACTGCGACCTATATGCCCTCATTGGCTGGTACTCGCTATTTATTCTTCGCCAAACCCACTGGCTCCAGGTCATCTATAAGTCTTTGCTTGGTAAAGCTCCGCCTTATCTCAGCTCACTGGTCACCATAGCAATACCCACACGTAGCACGCGCTCCAGCAGGTATATTTCACTGGTCATCCCCAAAGTCAACACCTCTTTGGCCGCCTTCCTTCCAGTTCTCTGCTGCCAATGACTGGAACGAATTGTAAAAATCGAAAAGTTGGAGACTTATATCTCCCTCACAAACTTTAAGCGTCAGCTGTCATAACAGCTTACCGATCGCTGCAGCTGTACACAGCCCATCTGTAAATATCCCATCCAACCAACTACCTACCTCATCCCCATATTTTGTTTTTGTTCTTCTGCTCTTTTGCACACCAGTATTTCTACTTTCGCATCCTCATCTGCACATATATCACTCCAGTGTAAATTGCTAAATTGTAATTACTTCGCCACTATTGGCCTATTTATTGCCTTACCTCCTTACTTCATTTGCACACACTGTGTACAGATATTTCTATTGTGTTATTGACTGTATGTTTGTTTATTCCATGTGTAACTCTGTGTTGTTTGTGTTGCACTGCTTTGCTTTACCTTGGCCAGGTCGCAGTTGTAATTGAGAACTTGTTCTCAACTGGCCTACCTGGTTAAATAAAGGTGAGGTAAAATATAAATTGATTCATTGATTGATTTACCGCTCTCTGTGTCTCTCCCGTCAGACCGAGCGGGCAGCATCAGCACATTGGACTCTCTAGACTTCGCTCGTTACTCTGATGATGGGAACCGGGAGTCGGACGAGAGGGTGGCAGGTAAGACGAGGCGTACCTGTCATGTCCTGACCGGACAGAGGCTGAGAGATGGACATGCAGAAGAGAATCAGAGAAAAGGAGAGACGGACAACAGACAGAGAAGAGCAGGAGAAGAGAGAGACAGACAACAGACAGAGAAGAGCAGGGGAAGAGAGGGACAGACAACAGACAGAGAAGAGCAGGGGGAGGGAGAGACAGACAAAAGACAGAGAAGAGCAGGGGAAGAGAGGGTGAGACAGAGAAGAGCAGGGGAAGGGAGAGACAGACAAAAGACAGAGAAGAGCAGGGGAAGGGAGGGAGAGACAGAGAAGAGCAGGGGAAGGGAGGGAGAGACAGACAACAGACAGAGAAGAGCAGGGGAAGGGAGGGAGAGACAGAGAAGAGCAGGGGAAGGGAGGGAGAGACAGACAACAGACAGAGAAGAGCAGGGGAAGGGAGGGAGAGAGACAACAGACAGAGAAGAGCAGGGGAAGAGAGAGACAGACAAACAACAGACAGAGAAGAGCAGGGGAAGGGAGAGACAGGACCTCTTTTTATGATGTCATGGTGTAACTACAGCCCTGTATGATGTCACAGTGTAACTACAGCCTTGTATGATGTCACTGTAACTACAGCCTTGTTTGATGTCACAGTGTAACTACAGTCTTGTATGATGTCATAGTAGCATTTATGGCATCATTAGGCCACACCAGCCCTGTATACACGAGCCCTGTTCTCAACTGGCCTACCTGGTTAAATAAACTTCACTGATGATGACATCACTATGGTTCCATTCCAGATTTACCTACCCATTTCATGTTCCTCTTATTAAGCCATCCTGGTTTAAATAAAGCAGCAGATGTAATTGAGACAGTGTTATTTTCCCTCAAAGGACCTGTCAGTGTCACTGGATGTTGTGAAAATTCACACTTTTTAAAAAAGCTTTTCTCACAACACCCACCAGCTAATCTTCGCTGAATCCATTAAATATCAGAGAGGATGGACTGAATACATAAAAGATCAAAGAGGATGAACTGACCAAGATGACGAATACGTTAAAGATCAGAGAGGATGGACTGAGTACATTAAAGATCAGATCAGAGAGGATGAACTGACCTAGACAACGAATACGTTAAAGATCAGAGAGGATGGACTGAATACATTAAAGATCAAAGAGGATGAACTGACCAAGATGACGAATACGTTAAAGATCAGAGAGGATGGACTGAATACATTAAAGATCAAAGAGGATGAACTGACCAAGACGACGAATACGTTAAAGATCAGAGAGGATGGACTGAATACATTAAAGATCAAAGAGGATGAACTGACCAAGACGACGAATACGTTAAAGATCAGAGGGGATGAACTGGCCAAGACGAGTAGAGGACCAATGTATCCATCCAGGAGGGGCTATACTACACAGATCTTTCTGTAACGATGTAGGCCTATGATATAGCCCATTCTAGTGTTTGTTCTCCACATTTAGCCAGACAGGATGTGATGACTAGAGACCAGTACTGTGAATAAGATGCAAATGACTATAACTGATATACTGAATGCTGGATACTCTGCTCCACATAGAACCTCATCTCTTTATATGACTGTTAATTGGCCTGTTGTCTTTTCTTTTCTCAATGCCAAAATGCCAAATGTCAATTCCAACCCTTTAGCTTTGTAAGATGAAAGTTCTGGACAATTCTCCAGGAACCATGCAGCAGAGCAAGCCTGTGGTCCCTTCTTCACAACCACAGACCCTCTACTCTTCCACCCTGCCCTCCCTCCATCCTGCCCTCCCTCCATCCTGCCCTCTCTCCATCCCTCCAATTCGGCATCTCCTCCCTAAACCTGCCTCTCCTCCGTCGTCCCAACATGTCGCCCCCAGCTGTCTGACTCTGGGTTTTCAGGCTGTTCTGATCAAACCCCGGCCCAATACTGGACAACCCTCCATCCAGGCTAGCAGCTCGCCTCTTTTTTCCCCCCTGGTTTTTTCCCCTTCTTTTTTGGGGGGGTTATTCAGTTTTTTTCTCCATTTTGTTGTCTTTTGTTGCGTCCTGTGTACTCTTGATCTGCATTGGGAAGTATTGTCTGGACCTCGTTAACTAGGACAGAATTGAACAGGCGCTGAGTCAGACTACTGAAGCGGCAGATCTTCAGTGCACAGCCATGCAATATGTCCTCTCTGCTCGCCATTGCTTCTCTTCCTCCTGTGTGGTTTTCTTCAACATGTCTGAAGAGCAACCTGTGGAGTGTTTCCCTGCTCATGAACTTGTTATTTGATTGAATCTCACTACTGTAGTCCTTGATAGACTTCTTACAGGAGGTTTTAGAGCCCTCTCAATGTAGCATAATGTAATTACAATCCATATGTTCGTTTTTCTCCTGTGTGTAAGTAGCGGCTATAGTATCCATCCTATGCTTAGGCCTAATAGTATACTGTATTAACATTTGACCAACCACAAATCAAAAAGCTCCACTTCAAATTTGAGCAGAGTCCAATATTTTGCATAGCCTGGAACTCACTTTTTAATCTATTGATTGTACAATCCCTGGTCAGACAGCTATTAGCATATTATTTAGGCTGCATCCCATTAGTGGTTTCAGCTCTCTCTCACTCTTGTCTATACTGATCTTAAACAACTGGATAGGTGGAAGCAGATTCACATAGTGTCCTCCACATTGCTTCTACCTATCCTGGGTTTTCAGATCGGTGCAGAAGAAGCAAAGGAGATGAGGAGAGGTAGCCGCTTGACACTCTTTCAATGCACCCGTAGACACGTAAACCCTTAGACACCATTCCTTAGTCAGCTATCCCAGGATCCTCTGCTGCATGCGTTCATTAGACCCCATAGTTTGCATGTCTCCTGTTTTCAAATCAATCTCCTTTTTGTTTCTTTTTGTTTCATTTTTCATGGCCATATTTTTGTTTGTTTGTTTGTTCCCTCTCCTTGGTTGGATGCACTTCCTTCCTGTGTGTTGTGATGTCACTTCCTGTCCAGTGCTGGAGTTTGAGCTACGGAAAGCCAAGGAGACCATTCAGGCTCTACGCACCAACTTGACTCAGGCAGCAGGTGGCGTACTTAACACTTCTACTCCTCCATTTCATCCCTCTATCATCTCTCTCTTTCTAAGGAGATTCTCTCTAGCTCCTCCCCTGTTTTACTGAATGGTGGAAGGGTTCATCTGTTCTGTTGCTTTATTGTCTTTCTAGAAAGCGACACTCAAGAGAGAAACAAGAACTACAGCTCACATCCTGAGACTCAGGTAGGCCAGACACTCTGCTAGTAACTGTATACAGTTCACATCCTGAGACTCAGGTAGGCCAGACACTCTGCTAGTAAATGTATACAGTTCACATCCTGTGACTCAGGTAGGCCAGACACTCTGCTAGTAACTGTATACAGTTCACATCCTGTGACTTAGGTAGGCCAGACACTCTGCTAGTAAATGTATACAGTTCACATCCTGAGACTCAGTTAGGCCAGACACTCTGCTAGTAACTGTGTACAGTTCACATCCTGAGACTCAGGTAGGCCAGACACTCTGCTAGTAAATGTATACAGTTCACATCCTGAGACTCAGGTAGGCCAGACACTCTGCTAGTAAATGTATACAGTTCACATCCTGAGACTCAGGTAGGCCAGACACTCTGCTAGTAACTGTATACAGTTCACATCCTGAGACTCAGGTAGGCCAGACACTCTGCTAGGTAACTGTATACAGTTCACATCCTGAGACTCAGGTAGGCCAGACACTCTGCTAGTAACTGTATACAGTTCACATCCTGAGACTCAGGTAGGCCAGACACTCTGCTAGTAACTGTATACAGTTCACATCCTGAGACTCAGGTAGGCCAGACACTCTGCTAGTAAATGTATACAGTTCACATCCTGAGACTCAGGTAGGCCAGACACTCTGCTAGTAACTGTATACAGTTCACATCCTGAGACTCAGGTAGGCCAGACACTCTGCTAGTAAATGTATACAGTTCACATCCTGAGACTCAGGTAGGCCAGACACTCTGCTAGTAACTGTATACAGTTCACATCCTGAGACTCAGGTAGGCCAGACACTCTGCTAGGTAACTGTATACAGTTCACATCCTGAGACTCAGGTAGGCCAGACACTCTGCTAGTAAATGTATACAGTTCACATCCTGAGACTCAGGTAGGCCAGACACTCTGCTAGTAACTTTATACAGTTCACATCCTGAGACTTAGGTAGGCCAGACACTCTGCTAGTAACTGTATACAGTTCACATCCTGAGACTCAGGTAGGCCAGACACTCTGCTAGTAACTGTATACAGTTCACATCCTGAGACTCAGGTAGGCCAGACACTCTGCTAGTAACTGTATACAGTTCACATCCTGAGACTCAGGTAGGCCAGACACTCTGCTAGTAACTGTATACAGTTCACTTTTGGAGTACCACTGCAGCAAATACACAATGTTTCTTAAAAAATAGAGTTTGTTGAGAAACTTCACTTTTGGAGTTGATTCATGGTTTATTTCCCTCTGTCCTCTTCCTCAGGAACCTATCCGCCCACTGGAGAAGCGAGCCTTAAATTTCCTTGTGAATGAATATTTATTAAAGAATGAATACAAACTGTCGGCCATCACATTCTCTGATGAAAATGATGACCAGGTAATGTTTGTTTCTTTGAGTTGTTGGCCTGAACAGGGTGCATTTAGTGCGGCACAAAATGCCATATAGTGAACATAATCATGATCCATCTTTTTCGGTTGTTCAGGACTTTGAGTTGTGGGACGATGTGGGCCTGAACATTCCAAAGCCTCCTGACCTATTACAGATCTACAGGAACTGTGGCTCCTCCCTTCCGTCGCCGCGGAATACCGTGGACGTAGCCGTGGGAGTGGAGTCAGGCGAGCTCACTGGGAACTACATTACCCAGAAATCTGATCTCTTACAGCAGGTGAGAGAGAGGGAGGAAAGTTCTGGGTGTGATCATGTGTGTTCTGCAGCCACTCATAATGTTTACATACCCGTGTGATTTTGGGTACAGAGCTTATTGATTTAGTCGACACACCTTTTCTCCTTTGGCAATGTACAGTATACTAAAATCCTTCCTGTCTATCTCTGTGTCTTTGGCTTCTCTCTGTCTCCTCTCTCTTTCCTCTCCTCTCTCTATCTGTCTCTCTGTGGCTTCTCTCTGTCTGTTTTCTCTCTCCTTCAGCAGCAGACGGAGGTAGTTGAGGAGTTGGAGTATCAGATTAGTCTACTGAACGAGGAGAAACAGAGTCTGGCCGACTATATCAAGAAACTACAGAGGTGCGTGTGCGCATGCGTTGGGACAGGATGGGGTAATGGCTCTACAGTACACTATGTGGTCACAGGTGGATGCTAATTGAAAATGTTACTGCCACACCATGTGACCTTTACCCTTTGAACTGGCATTTCATCAGTCAGCTCTCTGTCCAGCCATGGCCTATTCAGTTGGCTGCAATCCTTCAGAACTTTACAGCTATTTGAAATTATTTGTTTCTGTCCTCTCTTCTCCAGTGAGATCCAAAGCCTGAGAAGGACAGTGTCCCCCACTCCTCATGACCAGGGCTTACAGCCCAACCCCCCCTTCTCCTCCACCCCTCCCCAGCCCCCTCTGGACAACGGTCAGTACCTGGATGTCAGGGGCGCCTCAGAACCTGATAACCCCCCCACTGAGAGCAACCCCCCCACTCAGACCATCAGTAACCCTACACACATCTCTTCACAACCTCATGCCAAGCTAAAGAGCAGAGGGACGGTGGTGTTTGACCAGCCCAACAGGTGAGTCTGAAAATAAATAAAGTCTAGTTACTCAGAATGACCTGTAGATGGAGCCAGTGGTCCGTAATAAACAGTCTGATTGTCCATCTATCTTGACTGGAATGAGCATCTTGATTCCTGTTCACTCTCACTCTCGTCTTGTTGTCTTTTCTCGTCCACAGGAAGTTGTCCCCGGCATTCCAGCAGGCCCTGCTGTCCTTCTGTAAGATGTCAGCTGACAGTCGTCTGGGTGCAGAGGTCAGAGGTCACCCCTAATCACGGTCACATGACCATAGTGTCAGCTATCTTAAGAGTATAGTATACTACTACTGAAACCATTTTAATACGTAATCCTCAGAGCAGTGACATATCAAAAAAATATAATCAGCATTTTTTTTCTAATTTCTGTCTTGGTATTTCTCTCTCACTCACTCTTTCACCCCCTCTTTCTCTCTCTCTAGGTGTCGAGGATAGCAGACAATGAGGAGAGTGTGATGCTGATGTTGGGTCGCTGTCTCCCTCACATCGTCCCCAATGTCCTCCTGGCCAAACGAGAGGTACCTCCCTCCTCTCCTCCCCCCTCCTCACCTCTCCCCCATCCTCCCATCAACACGGTCTTCTTTCTGTCTTCAGTTTGGTATTCAGCGTCTGACTCCACTGTTTTTTCACCGATGCTCATCTCTCATCTCTCCTCCCTTTCCTTCACTTTTTTTGTACTTTCACTCTCTCACTCACTCTCTCGCTCTGTGCATGCCTCTCTGCTCCTAGAGAATGGTTGCACACCTGTGCCAGGTGAGTTGGATGCCCCCACATCTGCATGACCTCACACACAGTATAACACAGGCCCATGCCACGGGCTATAACCACCCTCATCTGATTGGCTAGTTATTTGTACTCGAGCAGGACAAAGTCATGGTAGAATTTGGATCATTTATGAAAACGCTTAGATTAGGGGTATGGTTTGTGTTAGTCATTAAGATTGCATATGTGGTTGTGGCCTGTATAGTGGACTGTGTTTTGCCTCTCTCACCCTGTGTGTTCTCACCTTGCTCCTTTCTGAGTGGTTCCCAATAGCACGCAGTCTTCTCATTGATTGATTCTTTAATCTCTGATTGGCTGAAACGGTGGCCAACCAGAGCTGATTGAACAACTATGTGCATTTTGTATAATTTCACGTAACATTTCTAAACTAATTTAAGTGCATTGTGTGACAAAGACATGCAGTGTAACTGACTAACCGATTAACAAAAAAACAAAAAAATACTTATCTGGCGTTGCTGTAAAGTAAGTCATCACCCTTAATGGTAAATGCTGATGGTTTCTTTCCATGCGTTAGTCTACAGCATGTTTAAAGAGCTAGTGTGGTGAGCTAGGTTTGGAATTGTATTTGTGTTTGACAGTGTGTGGTCTGTGTGAGGGAGTGGTAGGGAGAGTCAGGTGGGCTCCCCACACTGTATGTGATTTGCGTATCACAGCTGTGGTTTTAATGATCTGCTGACCGTTATGAAGAATTTGGATTCCTGCCCAAAACTAGGGAAAACAAAGTGAGGGAGAAAAAAAGAGAGATTGTCTTATTCTGCCTCCGGGCGGAAATGTACTTTGTTCTGAGTCTGTTAGACAGACAGAATCAACACACACCTTTGTGCTCCTACTATTTGTAGGTCACCTACTGCCAGCTCAAAGACACACCTTAAGTGCTTAACTCTACACACTATGGACACGCAACTAGGAACAATAGACGTTTGACTTTGATGACTGACTGAATAAGTGAACAGTAAAAACATGCCTGCCACCTGTCGCCTTCACTATCAATGATCATAAATCATTATGGTCTTATGGCAGACAGACCAAGCCTACTCTAAGATACGGTACCTGTATGGGCTTCTTGAGAACCAGGACCATAAAGAGAGTCAACAATCCCACTTCCCTTTTTGCTCTATTTGAGGTTTAATGACTACCCGATTTACCTGGCAGAGTCAATTATACCGTGACATTCAGGGGTCTCTATTTTTATGGGCCTAATAGTAAAGACATGTCGTTTAACGGTAGAACTGTTTTACTGGTCCTTTTAATGTGGCATGAACAACCAGTCATGATCTTATTGTCAAACACATCACTTCAGGTAGTAGGCTACCTGCGTACGTTCGTCCACTCCAAATGGTTTCCGCCATCCAAACAGAGCACTGTGTCCCCGCCATTTCATGAATGGAAAGAGACATGTTATACAAAGCACCAAATAGTGTAATGACATTTGGCAATTGTCATTAAGCCTACAGTCTTGTAGCCTGAATTACAACATGTTACCATAGTGTCACTGCCATAGTTGCTAGTTGCCTGTGTAGGCTTAATCATGTTACCATGGTGTCACTCTGCTGTAGGTCCAAGTTGGCCACCCCTAGTCTGAATGTGTTACTATGGTGTCATTCTGCTATAGGTCCTAGTTGGCCACCCCTAGTCTAAATGTGTTACTATGTTGACACACTGCAATAGGTCCTAGTTGGCCACCTCTGGTCTAAACATGTTACCATGTTGTCACACTGCATTATGTCCTAGTTGGCCATCTCTGGTCTAAACACGGTGGTACCATGTTGTCACCCTGCAATAGATCCTAGTTGGCCATCTCTGGTCTGAACCTGTTACTATGGTGTCACACTGCAATAGATCCTAGTTGGCCATCTCTGGTCTAAACACGGTGGTACCATGTTGTCACCCTGCAATAGATCCTAGTTGGCCATCTCTGGTCTAAACACGGTGGTACCATGTTGTCACCCTGCAATAGATCCTAGTTGGCCATCTCTGGTCTGAACCTGTTACTATGGTGTCACACTGCAATAGATCCTAGTTGGCCATCTCTGGTCTAAACACGGTGGTACCATGTTGTCACCCTGCAATAGATCCTAGTTGGCCATCTCTGGTCTGAACCTGTTACTATGGTGTCACACTGCAATAGATCCTAGTTGGCCATCTCTGGTCTAAACCTGTTACCATGTTGTCACACTGCAATAGATCCTAGTTGGCCATCTCTGGTCTAAACATGTTACCATGTTGTCACACTGCAATAGATCCTAGTTGGCCATCTCTGGTCTAAACATGTTACCATGTTGTCACCCTGCAATAGATCCTAGTTGGCCATCTCTGGTCTAAACATGTTACCATGTTGTCACTCTGCAATAGATCCTAGTTGGTCATCTCTGGTCTAAACATGTTACCATGTTGTCACTCTGCAATAGATCCTAGTTGGCCATCTCTGGTCTAAACATGTTACCATGTTGTCACTCTGCAATAGATCCTAGTTGGCCATCTCTGGTCTAAACATGTTACCATGTTGTCACCCTGCAATAGATCCTAGTTGGTCATCTCTGGTCTAAACATGTTACCATGTTGTCACATTGCAATAGATCCTAGTTGGTCATCTCTGGTCTAAACATGTTACCATGTTGTCACTCTGCAATAGATCCTAGTTGGCCATCTCTGGTCTAAACATGTTACCATGTTGTCACCCTGCAATAGATCCTAGTTGGTCATCTCTGGTCTAAACATGTTACCATGTTGTCACTCTGCAATAGATCCTAGTTGGCCATCTCTGGTCTAAACACGGTGGTACTATGTTGTCACACTGCAATAGGTCCTAGTTGGCCATCTCTGGTCTAAACATGTTACCATGTTGTCACAATGCAATAGATCCTAGTTGGCCATCTCTGGTCTGAACATGTTACCATGTTGTCACACTGCAATAGATCCTAGTTGGCCATCTCTGGTCTAAACATGTTACCATGTTGTCACACTGCAATAGATCCTAGTTGGCCATCTCTGGTCTAAACATGTTACCATGTTGTCACACTGCAATAGATCCTAGTTGGCCATCTCTGGTCTAAACATGTTACCATGTTGTCACAATGCAATAGATCCTAGTTGGTCATCTCTGGTCTAAACATGTTACCATGTTGTCAAACTGCAATAGATCCTAGTTGGCCATCTCTGGTCTGAACATGTTACCATGTTGTCACAATGCAATAGATCCTAGTTGGTCATCTCTGGTCTAAACATGTTACCATGTTGTCACTCTGCAATAGATCCTAGTTGGCCATCTCTGGTCTAAACATGTTACCATGTTGTCACATTGCAATAGATCCTAGTTGGCCATCTCTGGTCTAAACATGTTACCATGTTGTCACTCTGCAATAGATCCTAGTTGGTCATCTCTGGTCTGAACATGTTACCATGTTGTCACTCTGCAATAGATCCTAGTTGGCCATCTCTGGTCTAAACATGTTACCATGTTGTCACTCTGCAATAGATCCTAGTTGGCCATCTCTGGTCTAAACATGTTACCATGTTGTCACTCTGCAATAGATCCTAGTTGGTCATCTCTGGTCTGAACATGTTACCATGTTGTCACTCTGCAATAGATCCTAGTTGGCCATCTCTGGTCTAAACATGTTACCATGTTGTCACTCTGCAATAGATCCTAGTTGGTCATCTCTGGTCTAAACATGTTACCATGTTGTCACATTGCAATAGATCCTAGTTGGCCATCTCTGGTCTGAGCATGTTACCATGTTGTCACTCTGCAATAAATCCTAGTTGGCCATCTCTGGTCTAAACATGTTACCATGTTGTCACTCTGCAATAGATCCTAGTTGGTCATCTCTGGTCTAAACATGTTACCATGTTGTCACATTGCAATAGATCCTAGTTGGCCATCTCTGGTCTAAACATGTTACCATGTTGTCACATTGCAATAGATCCTAGTTGGCCATCTCTGGTCTAAACATGTTACCATGTTGTCACACTGCAATAGGTCCTAGTTCGCCATCTCTGGTCTAAACATGTTACCATGTTGTCACACTGCAATAGGTCCTAGTTGGCCATCTCTGGTCTAAACATGTTACCATGTTGTCACATTGCAATAGATCCTAGTTGGCCATCTCTGGTCTAAACATGTTACCATGTTGTCACTCTGCAATAGATCCTAGTTGGCCATCTCTGGTCTAAACATGTTACCATGTTGTCACACTGCAATAGATCCTAGTTGGCCATCTCTGGTCTAAACATGTTACCATGTTGTCACTCTGCAATAGATCCTAGTTGGCCATCTCTGGTCTGAGCATGTTACCATGTTGTCACATTGCAATAGATCCTAGTTGGCCATCTCTGGTCTAAACATGTTACCATGTTGTCACACTGCAATAGGTCCTAGTTGGCCATCTCTGGTCTAAACATGTTACCATGTTGTCACTCTGCAATAGATCCTAGTTGGCCATCTCTGGTCTAAACATGTTACCATGTTGTCACACTGCAATAGATCCTAGTTGGTCATCTCTGGTCTAAACATGTTACCATGTTGTCACACTGCAATAGATCCTAGTTGGCCATCTCTGGTCTAAACATGTTACCATGTTGTCACACTGCAATAGATCCTAGTTGGCCATCTCTGGTCTAAACATGTTACCATGTTGTCACACTGCAATAGATCCTAGTTGGCCATCTCTGGTCTAAACATGTTACCATGTTGTCACACTGCAATAGATCCTAGTTGGTCATCTCTGGTCTAAACATGTTACCATGTTGTCACAATGCAATAGGTCCTAGTTGGCCATCTCTGGTCTGAACATGTTACCATGTTGTCACACTGCAATAGATCCTAGTTGGCCATCTCTGGTCTGAACATGTTACCATGTTGTCACACTGCAATAGATCCTAGTTGGCCATCTCTGGTCTAAACATGTTACCATGTTGTCACTCTGCAATAGATCCTAGTTGGCCATCTCTGGTCTAAACATGTTACCATGTTGTCACTCTGCAATAGATCCTAGTTGGCCATCTCTGGTCTGAGCATGTTACCATGTTGTCACTCTGCAATAGATCCTAGTTGGCCATCTCTGGTCTAAACATGTTACCATGTTGTCACATTGCAATAGATCCTAGTTGGCCATCTCTGGTCTAAACATGTTACCATGTTGTCACTCTGCAATAGATCCTAGTTGGCCATCTCTGGTCTAAACATGTTACCATGTTGTCACACTGCAATAGATCCTAGTTGGCCATCTCTGGTCTAAACATGTTACCATGTTGTCACACTGCAATAGATCCTAGTTGGCCATCTCTGGTCTAAACATGTTACCATGTTGTCACTCTGCAATAGATCCTAGTTGGCCATCTCTGGTCTGAGCATGTTACCATGTTGTCACATTGCAATAGATCCTAGTTGGCCATCTCTGGTCTAAACATGTTACCATGTTGTCACACTGCAATAGGTCCTAGTTGGCCATCTCTGGTCTAAACATGTTACCATGTTGTCACTCTGCAATAGATCCTAGTTGGCCATCTCTGGTCTAAACATGTTACCATGTTGTCACACTGCAATAGATCCTAGTTGGTCATCTCTGGTCTAAACATGTTACCATGTTGTCACACTGCAATAGATCCTAGTTGGCCATCTCTGGTCTAAACATGTTACCATGTTGTCACACTGCAATAGATCCTAGTTGGCCATCTCTGGTCTAAACATGTTACCATGTTGTCACACTGCAATAGATCCTAGTTGGCCATCTCTGGTCTAAACATGTTACCATGTTGTCACACTGCAATAGATCCTAGTTGGTCATCTCTGGTCTAAACATGTTACCATGTTGTCACAATGCAATAGGTCCTAGTTGGCCATCTCTGGTCTGAACATGTTACCATGTTGTCACACTGCAATAGATCCTAGTTGGCCATCTCTGGTCTGAACATGTTACCATGTTGTCACACTGCAATAGATCCTAGTTGGCCATCTCTGGTCTAAACATGTTACCATGTTGTCACTCTGCAATAGATCCTAGTTGGCCATCTCTGGTCTAAACATGTTACCATGTTGTCACTCTGCAATAGATCCTAGTTGGCCATCTCTGGTCTGAGCATGTTACCATGTTGTCACACTGCAATAGGTCCTAGTTGGCCATCTCTGGTCTGAACATGTTACCATGTTGTCACTCTGCAATAGATCCTAGTTGGCCATCTCTGGTCTGAACATGTTACCATGTTGTCACTCTGCAATAGATCCTAGTTGGTCTATACATGGTGGTCTATACAAGGTGGTCTATACATGGTGGTACCATGGCGTTTCCCTGGCCGCTCTACCTACCCACATGTTGACCCAGCGTTGGCCAGATGTTTTCCTTGGAACAGATCTAAGTGTCGCTTGCTTCTGGAATAGAACAGGGTCAGATAGGGTTCACTGAAGAAAAAGTCTTAGAAGTATACACAGAAGTAAATATCTGAAACAAAATAACACACTTTGATGGTAACAGCTCGTTGACCTTTACTTTTTAATGTCCCATTCCTTCTTTTAATGCTTGTGCCGTTTTAAAAAGAAACATACATTTTTGGGGAATTGTTTACTTAACACTGCCCAAGCAGCTGTTCTTTAGCTTTTAAAACTATTTTCTCTAACAGTTGGTGAAAGCATAATCAGGATGGTTGTTCTCAGTGCCATATACAGTTGAAGTCGGAAGTTTAAAAATACTTATGTTGGAGTCATTAAAACTCGCTTTTCAACCACTCCGCAAATTTCTTGTTAACAAACTATAGTTTGGCAAGTTGGTTAGGACATCTACTTTGTGCATGACACAAGTACTTTTTCCATCAATTGTTTACAGACAGATTATTTCACTTATAATGCACTGCATCACAATTCCAGTGGGTCAGAAGTTTACATACACTAAGTTGACTGTGCCTTTAAACAGCTTGGAAAATTCCAGAAAATTATGTCATGGCTTTTGAAGCTTCTGATAGGTTAATTGACATCATTTGAGTCAGTTGGAGGTGTACCTGTGGATGTATTTCAAGGCACACCTTCAAACTGAGTGCCTCTTTGCTTGACTTCATGGGAAAATCAAAAGAAATCAGCCAAGACCTCAGAAACAAAATTGTAGACCTCCACAAGTCTGGTTCATCCTTGGGAGCAATTTCCAAACGACTGAAGGTACCACGTTCATATGTACAAACAATAGTACGCAAGTATAAACACCATGGGACCACGCAGCCGTCATACCACTCAGGAAGGAAACGCGTTCTGTCTCCTAGAGATGAACGTACTTTGGTGCAAAAAGTGCAAATCAATCCCAGAACAACAGCAAAGGACCTTGTGAAGATGCTGGAGGAAACCGGAACAAAAGTATCTATATCCACAGTAAAACGAGTCCTATATCAACATAACCTGAAAGGCCGCTCAGCAAGGAAGAAGCCACTGCTCCAAAACCGCCATAAAAAAGCCAGATTATGGTTTGCAACTGCACATGGGGACAAATATCGTACTTCTTGGAGAAATGTCCTCTGGTCTGATGATACAAAAATAGAACTGTTTGGCCATAATGACCATCGTTATGTTTGGAGGAAAAAGGAGGAGGCTTGCAAGCTGAAGAACACCATCCCAACCGTGAAGCATGTGGGTCTCAGCATCATGTTGGGGGGGGGGGTGCTATGCTGCAGGAGGGACTGGTGCACTTCACAACATAGATGGGGTGAGGAAGGAAAATTATGTGGATATATTGAAGCAACATCTCAAGACATCAGTCAGGAAGTTAAAGCTTGGTCGCAAATGGGTCTTCCAAATGGACAATGACCCCAAGCATGCTTCCAAAGTTGTGTCAAAATGGCTTAAGGACAACAAAGTCAAGGTATTGGAGTGGTCATCACAAAGCCCTGACCTCAATCCTATAGAACATTTGTGGTCAGAACTGAAAAAGCGTGTTGTGAGCAAGGAGGCCTACAAACCTGACTCAGTTTCACCAGCTCTGTCAGGAGGAATGTGCCAAAATTCACCCAACTTATTGTGGGATGCTTGTGGAAGGCTTTCTGAAACGTTTGACCGAAGTTAAACAATTTAAAGGCAATGCTACCAAATACTAATTGAGTGTATGTAAACTTCTGGCCCACTGGGAATGTGATGAAAGAAATAAAAGCTGAAATAAATCATTCTCTCTACTATTATTCTGACATTTCACTTTCTTAAAATAAAGTGGTGATCCTAACTGACCTAAGACAGGGAACTTTAACTAGGATTAAATGTCAGGAATTGTGAAAAACTGAGTTTAAATGTATTTGTCTAAGGTGTATGTAAACTTCCGACTTCAACTGTATGTCTCTGGTGGTTGTGTTGTATGTGAAGCACGTAATATATTTTATTTGAATGAATGACAGGTGTCCATCTACAGACATCCATAGTCATTTCAGGTCTCCCCCACCCAAGCCTCTCTTTGGTTGGGCTTGGTTGTTCTGCCAACATTCAACGTTGGGTTTGTTTCGTATGCCAACATTCAGCAGGAAAATATGAAACCTTCCTGGAAAACCCTGCTGGTTAAAAATAAAATACATATTTTTAACTGTGTTTTTTAACAGTGTGTCCTCTCTCTAATTTGGTTGGGTTTGAGGCAGAAATGTTGAGCTAACCACAGTTTGGCCATGAGGCAGTATGAAGGGCTGTCTGTCTGCCCCACCTCGTCCTGGGACTACGCTTTAGTTTGCTCTCTCTCCAGGCTGACTCTCGCATGCACTTCATATGAACTTTACTGTTCATAAAGGAACTTGATGCAGACCCAGGGGTGCCAGTCATTCAGATTAGAAAACCATGAGACATTGTCATCATGATACATAGATGTACATAACAGCACATTGTTTTATTTGACCCTCTTTCTGTTTCTGTTGGTGGTGTTGTTGTCATTGAACTCCCTCTCTCCTACCCATTACACACACACACACACACACACACACACACACACACACACACACACACACACACACACACACACACACACACACACACACACACACACACACACACACACACACACACACACACACACACACACACACACACACACACACACACACACACACACACACACACACACACAAACAAACATCACACACACCCCTGCCTGCAAACCCTTTCTTTGCTGTGTGAATACTCAGAGCCACAAACCCAAGCTGATATCTCTCTTTTCATATCTCTCTCTCATTCTTATATCTCTCTAGGAGTTGATTCCTCTCATCCTGTGTACGGCGTGTCTCCACCCGGAGCCTAAAGAGAGAGACCAGCTCCTCCACATCCTCTTCAACCTCATCAAGAGACCTGACGACGAACAGAGGTGTGCGTGCTCTCATACCTAGCTGTTCTCTCTGTGTGTTTATAGGCTGATGATCAAGGAGGATCTTGACAGTGTGTTTATATTGACTCCTGGTTGTGTTTGTAGGCAGATGATCCTAACAGGTTGTGTGGCGTTTGCCAGACATGTTGGTCCTACCAGAGTTGAGGCTGAACTCTTACCACAATGCTGGGAACAGGTAGCTACTCCTCTCTCCTTCTCTGTCCTTTCTCTCTCGCTCTCTGTCCTTTCTCTCTCGCTCTCTGTCCTTTCTCTCTTGCTCTCTGTCCTTTCTCTCTCATTCTCTGTCCTTTCTCTCTCCTTATCTGTCCTTTCTCTCTCCTTCTCTGTCCTTTCTCTCTCCTTCTCTGTCCTTTCTCTCTCCTTCTCTGTCCTTTCTCTCTCCTTCTCTGTCCTTTCTCTCTCCTTCTCTGTCCTTTCTCTCTCTTTCTCTGTCCTTTCTCTCTCCTTCTCTGTCCTTTCTCTCTCTTTCTCTGTCCTTTCTCTCTCTTTCTCTGTCCTTTCTCTCTCCTTCTCTGTCCTTTCTCTCTCCTTCTCTGTCCTTTCTCTCTCCTTCTCTGTCCTTTCTCTCTCCTTCTCTGTCCTTTCTCTCTCCTTCTCTGTCCTTTCTCTCTCCTTCTCTGTCCTTTCTCTCTCCTTCTCTGTCCTTTCTCTCTCCTTCTCTGTCCTTTCTCTCTCCTTCTCTGTCCTTTCTCTCTCCTTCTCTCTCATTTCTCTGTCCTTTCTCTCTCATTTCTCTGTCCTTTCTCTCTCCTTCTCTGTCCTTTCTCTGTCCTTTGTCTCTCACTCTCTGTCCTTTCTCTCTCCTTCTCTGTCCTTTCTCTCTCACTCTGTCCTTTCTCTCTCACTCTGTCCTTTCTCTCTCCTTCTCTGTCCTTTCTCTCTCACTCTCTGTCCTTTCTCTCTCACTCTCTGTCCTTTCGCTCTCACTCTGTCCTTTCGCTCTCGCTCTGTCCTTTCGCTCTCGCTCTCTGTCCTTTCGCTCTCGCTCTCTGTCCTTTCGCTCTCGCTCTCTGTCCTTTCGCTCTCGCTCTCTGTCCTTTCGCTCTCGCTCTCTGTCCTTTCTCTGTCCTTCGCTGTCCTTTCTCTCTCGCTCTCTGTCCTTTCTCTCTCGCTCTCTGTCCTTTTGCTCTCCTTCTCTGTCCTTTCGCTCTCGCTCTCTGTCCTTTCTCTCTCGCTCTCTGTCCTTTCGCTCTCGCTCTCTGTCCTTTCGCTCTCGCTCTCTGTCCTTTCTCTGTCCTTCGCTGTCCTTTCTCTCTCACTCTCTGTCCTCTTCTCTCTCGCTCTCTGTCCTTTTTCTCTTTCTTTTGTTTTTACTTTTGTAAAGGGTTGATACATAAACAAATATCTGTTACTATGGATATGACCAATATATTGAGCCACAGGTCCAATAACATTCCAATAAAGACAAACCACAAGGAATGCTTAAGATCAGCACTTTGTAATCTACAGGGTCATGTCTGTCCCAGAATCTCATGTTGTGTCTCTTTCTGTCTCCCCCACCCCATCCCCCTTTCTCTCTCCTTTCCCTCTCTCTCTCTTCTTCTATCTCTCTCCAGATCAACCATAAGTATCCAGAGAGGAGGTTGTTGGTAGCAGAAGCCTGTGGAGCCTTAGCACCTTACCTGCCTGTAAGACACACACACGCTAGTGATGCATGAGTTGACTCAGCCCGCAGTCCCCACAGTTATATCCACGGTGCTGGCGGGTTTAGGGTCATTTAAATATTGTGTGGATGAAGGGCGGGTGGGTGGCTGGGAGGTTGAATAAAGAGAGTTGAAAATAAAGAGATGGGAGGGCCAGAAAAGTCATGTTTAGGAAAGATTTGGTGAAGTGGCAAAAGAGGACTGCAGTGCCGGCTATGTTGTGTGTGATGATTTTGAGGCGCTATACAAATTCGACATTCACATGTTGTTGACTTCAAATAGGCCTATGGCACGTCAAGGGAACTGTAGCCTAGACTTCAGATGGGTTAAATGGAAACTGAAATCTGGACACTGACTGTAGGTCTATAACCTCTCACATAGCATTAATATTAACTCCTGCAGAATTAATCATTTCTTGCAGTAAAATGATACACTAAATGTTGGCTAAATTGTGACTCGAGAACAGGAGTGGAGAAAATGATTTATTTCTTTCAGCATCTTGAGAGAATGTGAATTTGCAGTTAGATACTGTCTGTTAAGAAGCTATCTTTATCAGCATCATAAAAGCTGATAGCATTTCAACCACATAAAATATGCATCCAAGCTGAACTGAGATCTTATCAGAAACACAGTGGGTCGTTTTCCCAGCTTTCCATTTCCTTACAGCCGGTGAAACAGATGTCATTTGTTTTTCAAGGGTTTACTTAGTCTTCTCGGGCAACATGTAATGACAGAATAGAAGCTGCATGTATCTAATTATTGACAAGCCTACCTATTTTGTCAGGCGGTGATTGTCAAGCAAATACCTGCATAGCTCTCTCAGATATCTAAATTCTTCTCTGCGAGAAAGACATTTTAAAAATATTAGGCTATTTCTTCACATCTATAAGCGCACTAATGCTTTATTATAAAGGAGCATTTTTATGGTGAAAATAATCTTCCCCAAACTTGAAAGTCACTATGTATGCCAGTTAGGCTCTACACCGGTTGTAAAGTGGATTGTGTTTAATTTGAAGAAGTTATTTGGCCACTTTAGTTATAATACAAACCTTATCAGAACATATAGGACTATGGGCTATGTTACATGAGGTGTGGAACTATAATTTGAAAAAGTTGCAAAAAAGGAATCCCCTGTTTCTTGCCTTACCAGCTGGCTTGATTCACAAGTAATAATACATCGTTCACAAGTGATAGGCTAATATTGTCACTCATCAGACTGTTCTTGATTTAATCTTGTCTTTACATGCAGTATCAGTCAAATGTTTGGACACCTACTCATTCAAGGGTTTTTCTTTATTTGTACTTTTTTCTACCTTGTAGAATAATAGTGAAGACATCAAAACTACGAAATATCACATATGAAATCATGTAGTAACCAAAAAAGTGTTAAACAAATCAAAATATATTTTAGATTCTTCAAATTAGCCACCCTTTGCCTTGATGACAGCTTTGCACACGCTTGGCATTCTCTCAACCAGCTTCACCAGGAATGCTTTTCCACCAGTCTTGAAGGAGTTCCCACATATGCTGAGCATTTGTTGGCTACTTGTCCTTCACTCTGCGGTCCAACTCATCCCAAACCATGTCAATTGATGTCGGGTGATTGTGGAGGCCAGGTCATCTGATGCAGCACTCCATCACTCTCCTCCTTGGTCAAATAGCCCTTACACGGCCTGGAGGTGTGTTGGGTCATTGTCCTGCTGAAAAACAAATGATGGTCCCACTAAGCGCAAACCAAATGGGATGGCATATCCCTTCAGAATGCTGTGGTAGCCATGCTGGTTAAGTGTGCCTTGAATTCTAAATAAATCACTGACAGTGTCACCAGCAAAGCACCCCCACATTATCACACCACCACCTCCATGCTTCATGGTGGGAACCACATATGCGGAGATCATCTGTTCACCTACTCTGCGTCACACAAAGACATGACGGTTGGAACCAAAAATCTCACATTTGGACAAATTAGACCAAAGGACAGATTTCCACTGGTCTAATGTCCATTGCTTGTGTTTCTTGGCCCAAGCAAGTCTCTTCTTCTTATTGGTGTCCTTTAGTAGTGTTTTTTTTGCAGCAATTCGACCTTGAAGGCCTGATTCACGCAGTCTCCTCTGAACAGTTGATGTTGAGATGTCTGTTACTTGAACTCTGTGAAGCATTTATTTGGGCTGCAATTTCTGAGGCTGGTAACTCTAATGAACTTATCCTCTGCAGCAGAGGTAACTCTGGGTCTTCCTTTCCTGTGGCGGTCCTCATGAGAGCCAGTTTCATCGTAGCGCTTGATGGTTTTTGCGACTGCAGTTGAAGAAACTTTCAAAGTTCTTGATATGTTCCATATTGACTGACCTTCATGTCTTCATTTTTATTTGCTTATTTGAGCTGTTCCTGCCATAATATGGACTTAGCCCTAATTGGTAAAAGACTATCTTCTGTATACCCTCCCTACCTTGTCACAACACAACTGACTGGCTCAAATGCATTAAGAAGGAAAGAAATTCCACAAATTAACTTTTAACAAGTCAAACCTGTTAATTGAAATGCATTCCAGGTGACTAACTCATGAAGCTGGTCGAGAGAATGCCAGGAGTGTGCAAAGCTGTCATCGGGGCAAAGGGTGGCTACTTTGAAGAATCTCATATAACACTTGTTTTTGGTTACTACATGATTGATGTCTTCACTATTATTCTACAATGTAGAAAATAGTCAAAATAAAGAAAAACCCTGGAATGAGTAGGTGTGTCCAAACTTTTGACTGGTACTGTATACTAAATTACATGTGTGTGAAATTAGTTTTGATGACCATTATCATGCACCTGTCTCGGAACCGGGGCAGGGGTAAAAAATACATTTAATCTATGCACTTAAATAGTGAATGGAGGACACTTTTCCCTTCGTTAATTTTCATGCCAGCCAGGTAGGCTATACTCCTGCTATAAAGTGAAGCAATGTGCTTAATATTTGGAAAGTTGAGAAATAAATATAGTAGGTCTAGCCTATAGGAAGCTGATGGGATACTCCTCTTTTTTTAGAGGTCATCAATTCTGTTTTCTCACGCAATTGCATAGCCTATAGAAATGTTGCGCAACATGAGCTCATGGACGCTCATGAGGTGTTTGATTTAGATTTTCAATAACATTTTCATTGTTGTCAGACTGATTTCGAGGGACAATAGTGTGCTGAGTACCAGGCAGTTAGCAAGTTTGGTAGGCTACTAATGACCACCAGCAGCATCAGAGCATGGAGAAGCCTGGTTACTGTGACTAAACGGTGACGTGGAATGTGACTGAGGTCATGACTCGTGCCTGCCTGTGTGGTGGTAATACGGTCACCGTAACAGCCCTATGCGTAACAGCCCTATGCGTAACAGCCCTATGCGTAACAGCCCTATGCGTAACAGCCCTATGCGTAACAGCCCTATGCGTAACAGCCCTATGCGTAACAGCCCTATGCAAGACTCAGATTTACACTTTATTGCATATAGTCAGACAGTTGCGGATGGGTTATTATCATTTGCGGGCGGGTGTGGGTGAATAAACAGCTGACCCACACACACATACACACACACCTTTGCATACATACACAAACACCGGTACACACGCCTGCCATCACATCTTCTCTGCGTGTGTGTTTGTGCGCTCCTTCGTTCGTTCGTTCAAATCTGTTTATATGTGTGTGTGTTAACAGAAGGAGATTCGTAGTTCCCTGGTGTTGTCCATGCTGCAGCAGATGCTGGCTGAAGACAAGGCAGACATGGTCAGAGAGGCTGTGGTCAAAAGCCTCGCTATCATCATGGGATACATTGACGACCCTGACAAGTACTCCCAGGTGTGTGTGTGTGTGTGTGTGTGTGTGTGTGTGTGTGTGTGTGTGTGTGTGTGTGTGTGTGTGTGTGTGTGTGTGTGTGTGTGTGCGTGCGTGCGTGTTAGAAAAGTCTTTCTGACCGTTCTTGTGTTTGGTTGTGTTGAATGTGGTCATGTTATACTGACAGAGGTTGTGTTCATGTTGCGGTCAGGGTTTCGAGCTCATGTTGCTGTCCCTTGGTGACCCATCCGAGAGGGTGGTCAGTGCTATCCACCAGGTGTTCATCCCAGCATTCGCTGCCTGGACCACAGAGCTGGGAAACCTCCAGACCACTCTCATCCCCTCTCTACTGGCCCGCATAGAGAAACTACTCAAGGTAGGTAGACCCACAGGACTTTGTTTATTTGGTATATGTAAGAAATGTTTTGATGTTGACGCTAACATTCTAGAATCTAGATAAAGAAGTGAACGCTCTAACTGCCCTCTCCTTCATCTCCTCCTTCTCTCTCCTTCCTTCCCTCTCTCTCACTCCCCCCTCTCTCTCTTTCTCTGTCCCCTCCCTTTTCTCCTTCTCTCCAGCAGGGTGAACATGGCCTTGATGAACACAAGCTCCACATGTTCCTGTCTGCCCTCCAGTCTCTCATCCCTCCTCTGTTCTCTGTGGTGATCCAGAACGCTCCCTTCACACACAGAGTTAACCTGCAAGGAGACATTCCCCCCATAGAGGGTAGGAAACACACAGTTAACCTGCAAGGAGACATTCCCCCCATAGAGGGTAGGAAACACACAGTTAACCTGCAAGGAGACATTCCCCCCATAGAGGGTAGGAAACACACAGTTAACCTGCAAGGAGACATTCCCCCCCATAGAGGGTAGGGAACACACAGAGTTAACCTGCAAGGAGACATTCCCCCCCATAGAGGGTAGGGAACACACAGTTAACCTGCAAGGAGACATTCCCCCCATAGAGGGTAGGAAACACACTGAGTTAACCTGCAAGGAGACATTCCCCCCATAGAGGGTAGGAAACACACAGTTAACCTGCAAGGAGACATTCCCCCCCATAGAGGGTAGGAAACACACTGAGTTAACCTGCAAGGAGACATTCCCCCCATAGAGGGTAGGAAACACACTGAGTTAACCTGCAAGGAGACATTCCCCCCATAGAGGGTAGGAAACACACTGAGTTAACCTGCAAGGAGACATTCCCCACATAGAGGGTAGGAAACACACTGAGTTAACCTGCAAGGAGACATTCCCCCCATAGAGGGCAGGAAACACACTGAGTTAACCTGCAAGGAGACATTCCCCCCATAGAGGGCAGGAAACACACTGAGTTAACCTGCAAGGAGACATTCCCCCCATAGAGGGTAGGAAACACACTGAGTTAACCTGCAAGGAGACATTCCCCCCATAGAGGGTAGGAAACACACTGAGTTAACCTGCAAGGAGACATTCCCCCCATAGAGGGTAGGAAACACACTGAGTTAACCTGCAAGGAGACATTCCCCCCATAGAGGGTAGGAAACACACTGAGTTAACCTGCAAGGAGACATTCCCCCCATAGAGGGTAGGAAACACACAGTTAACCTGCAAGGAGACATTCCCCCCATAGAGGGTAGGAAACACACTGAGTTAACCTGCAAGGAGACATTCCCCCCATAGAGGGTAGGAAACACACAGTTAACCTGCAAGGAGACATTCCCCCCATAGAGGGTAGGAAACACACTGAGTTAACCTGCAAGGAGACATTCCCCCCATAGAGGGTAGGAAACACACTGAGTTAACCTGCAAGGAGACATTCCCCCCATAGAGGGTAGGAAACACACTGAGTTAACCTGCAAGGAGACATTCGCCCCATAGAGGGTAGGAAACACACAGTTAACCTGCAAGGAGACATTCCCCCCATAGAGGGTAGGAAACACACTGAGTTAACCTGCAAGGAGACATTCCCCCCATAGAGGGTAGGAAACACACAGTTAACCTGCAAGGAGACATTCCCCCCATAGAGGGTAGGAAACACACTGAGTTAACCTGCAAGGAGACATTCCCCCCATAGAGGGTAGGAAACACACTGACACAATTGGTGACCAGTAACCTTGCTATGTTCCGACTACAATATTCAATTCATAATCTCTAGTATTTTCCTTCGCTGAACTTTAACCCCAACCTCTGTCCTCTGTTTGACCCCTCAGTGACGCGGTTCCCTCGTCCGGCGTCTCCTCTGCAGGATATAGCGACTATCGTTGGCAGCCGGGAGACGCTGAGCGCCCTTCTCATCCTGTATGATTACCAGCTAGAACATGAGGGCACCACAGGCTGGGACAGTCTGCTATGGGTGGTCAACCAACTGTGAGGGGTCTATGCAGTACACACATTGACACACACACAGCCGTGCACACACACTCCTGACCCCCTCTCCTCTCTCTCCAGTCTTCCCCAGCTGATAGACATAGTAGGTCGTATTAACGTAGCCTCCACTACGTGTGTCCATGAGTTCTCACGTTTCTTCTGGAGACTCTGTCGCACATTTGGCAAGATCTTCACTAACACTAAGGTGAGAGTATCTACTGTAGGCCTTTTGCCGGAAGGAATCTGCACTGTTTAATTCATTTCATTGGTGCAGACTATAGCAGTCTCTCCTCTCTCGTTCAGGTGAAACCACAGTTCCAAGAGATCCTACGGCTCTCTGAAGAGAATGTGGGTAAGTGGAAGAGACACACACTCAGTGGGATTTGGTGTTTCCCTGTCTCTCTTTCATCCTCTGAATATTAAAACAAGCGTGTGCTCAGATCTCTGCCAAGTGTTTTGGTTTGTTGTTGTGGTTTGTGTGAAGTGTTTGTGTCAGGCCTTGTGTTGCCTGCCAACTATTGTCTGTTTTATAAGCTCACTGAACTGGAAATCAGCTACATGGTCATATGTCAATTTCTTCTTTTCTATCTCTAATTTATGAAGTATTTGTATTCTGTTTCTCCTAGATGCTTTAACTGGGAATGGTATTCTGACCAAGGCTACTGTCCCCATTTATGCTACAGGAGTACTGACATGCTACAATCAGGTAAACCTATCTGTCGTTGGGACAGTCACCCGTCTTCCTCATAACTGTTGATAACCAGCATATAATGTATGTATTCATCTATTATATAATGTGTGTATTTTATATGTTTGTATTAATAATGTATTTATTAATAATATATGTATTTACCTATAATATAATGTGTGTATTTTATATAATGTTTGTATTAATAATGTATGTATAAATATATTATATAATGTGTGTAATTTATATAATGTATGTATTAATATATTATATAATGTGTGTATTGATATATTATATAATGTGTGTGTGTGTGTAATATGTGTGTTTCCTGCAGGATGAGGATCGTAAGCTGCTCGTTGGTTTTCTAGAGGACGTCATGACGACACTGTCTCTCTCACATGCCCCCCTGGACAGCCTCAAAGCCTCCTTTGTAGAGCTGGGGTAACACACACACACACACACACACACACATTAGTAAGAATGAATGGGCAACAATCGTGTAATGAACTCTTTACTGTTACTTACTTGGATCTCCTTCTCCGTCTCTCTCCACCCCTCTCTTTCCCCCCCTCTCTCTACAACCCCATCTCTCTGTCTCACTACCCCCTCTCTTTCCCCCCCTCTCTCTACAACCCCATCTTTCTGTCTCACTACCCCCTTTCTCCCGCTCTCTCTCTCTCTACAACCCCATCTCTCTCTCTCTCTACAACCCCATCTCTCTGTCTCACTACCCCCTTTCTCCCGCTCTCTCTCTCTACAACCCCATCTCTCTCTCTCTCTACAACCCCATCTCTCTGTCTCAATACCCCCTTTCTCCCGCTCTCTCTCTCTACAACCCCATCTCTCTCTCTCTCTACAACCCCATCTCTCTCTCTCTCTACAACCCCATCTCTCTGTCTCACTACCCCCTTTCTCCCGCTCTCTCTCTCTACAACCCCATCTCTCTCTCTCTCTATAACCCCATCTCTCTCTCTCTCTATAACCCCATCTCTCTCTCTCTCTATAACCCCATCTCTCTCTCTCTACAACCCCATCTCTCTCTCTCTCTATAACCCCATCTCTCTGTCTCTCCACCCCCTTTCTCCCGCTCTCTCTCTCTACAACCCCATCTCTCTCTCTCTCTACAACCCCATCTCTCTGTCTCTCTACCCCCTTTCTCCCGCGCTCTCTCTCTCTCTATAACCCCATCTCTCTCTCTCTACAACCCCATCTCTCTGTCTCTCTACCCCCTTTCTCCCGCGCTCTCTCTCTCTCTATAACCCCATCTCTCTCTCTCCCCCTCCATCTCTCTGTCTCTCTACCCCCTTTCTCCCGCGCTCTCTCTCTCTCTACCCCATCTCTCTCTCTCTCTCTACAACCCCATCTCTGTCTCTCTACCCCTTTTCTCCCGCGCTCTCTCTCTCTATAACCCCATCTCTCTCTCTCTCCCCCTCCATCTCTCTGTCTTTCTACCCCCTTTCTTCCACGCTCTCTCTCTCTCTACCCCATCTCTCTCGCTCTCCCCCTCCATCTCTGTCTCTCCACCCCCTTTCTCCCGCTCTCTCTCTCTACAACCCCATCTCTCTCTCTCTCTACAACCATATCTCTGTCTCTCTACCCCCTTTCTCCCGCGCTCTCTCTCTCTCTCTATAACCCCATCTCTCTCTCTCTCCCCCTCCATCTCTCTGTCTCTCTACCCCCTTTCTCCCACGCTCTCTCTCTCTACCCCATCTCTCTCTCTCTCTACAACCCCATCTCTCTGTCTCTCTACCCCTTTTCTCCCGCGCTCTCTCTCTCTATAACCCCATCTCTCTCTCTCTCCCCCTCCATCTCTCTGTCTCTCTACCCCCTTTCTTCCACGCTCTCTCTCTCTCTACCCCATCTCTCTCGCTCTCCCCCTCCATCTCTGTCTCTCCACCCCCTTTCTCCCGCTCTCTCTCTCTACAACCCCATCTCTCTCTCTCTCTCTACAACCCCATCTCTCTGTCTCTCTATCCCCTTTCTCCCGCGCTCTCTCTCTCTATAACCCCATCTCTCTCTCTCCCCCTCCATCTCTCTGTCTCTCTACCCCCTTTCTCCCGTGCTCTCTCTCTCTCCCCCATCTCTCTCTCTCTCTACCCCCTTTCTCCCGCGCTCTCTCTCTCCATAACCCCATCTCTCTCTCTCCCCCTCCATCTCTCTGTCTCTCTACCCCCTTTCTCCCGTGCTCTCTCTCTCTCCCCCTCCATCTCTCTGTCTCTCTACCCCCTTTCTCCCGCGCTCTCTCTCTCTCTACCCCATCTCTCTCTCTCTCTACAACCCCATCTCTCTCTCTCTCTACAACCCCATCTCTCTGTCTCTCTACCCCTTTTCTCCCGCGCTCTCTCTCTCTATAACCCCATCTCTCTCTCTCTCCCCCTCCATCTCTCTCTCTCTACCCCCTTTCTTCCACGCTCTCTCTCTCTCTACCCCATCTCTCTCGCTCTCCCCCTCCATCTCTGTCTCTCCACCCCCTTTCTCCCGCTCTCTCTCTCTACAACCCCATCTCTCTCTCCCCCTCCATCTCTCTGTCTCTCTACCCCCTTTCTCCCGTGCTCTCTCTCTCTCTACCCCATCTCTCTGTCTCTCTACCCCCTTTCTCCCGCGCTCTCTCTCTATAACCCCATCTCTCTCTCTCCCCCTCCATCTCTCTGTCTCTCTACCCCCTTTCTCCCGTGCTCTCTCTCTCTCCCCCTCCATCTCTCTGTCTCTCTACCCCCTTTCTCCCGCGCTCTCTCTCTCTCTACCCCATCTCTCTCTCTCTCTCTACAACCCCATCTCTCTGTCTCTCTACCCCTTTTCTCCCGCGCTCTCTTTCTCTATAACCCCATCTCTCTCTCTCTCCCCCTCCATCTCTCTGTCTCTCTACCCCCTTTCTTCCACGCTCTCTCTCTCTCTACCCCATCTCTCTCGCTCTCCCCCTCCATCTCTGTCTCTCCACCCCCTTTCTCCCGCTCTCTCTCTCTACAACCCCATCTCTCTCTCTCTCTACAACCCCATCTCTCTGTCTCTCTACCCCCTTTCTCCCGCGGTCTCTCTCTCTCTCTATAACCCCATCTCTCTCTCTCTCCCCCTCCATCTCTCTGTCTCTCTACCCCCTTTCTCCCACGCTCTCTCTCTCTCTACCCCATCTCTCTCTCTCTCTACAACCCCATCTCTCTGTCTCTCTACCCCTTTTCTCCCGCGCTCTCTCACTCTATAACCCCATCTCTCTCTCTCTCCCCCTCCATCTCTCTGTCTCTCTACCCCCTTTCTTCCACGCTCTCTCTCTCTCTACCCCATCTCTCTCGCTCTCCCCCTCCATCTGTCTCTCCACCCCCTTTCTCCCGCTCTCTCTCTCTACAACCCCATCTCTCTCTCTCTCTCTCTCTACAACCCCATCTCTCTGTCTCTCTACCCCCTTTCTCCCGCTCTCTCTCTCTCTCTCTCTCTATAACCCCATCTCTCTCTCTCTCCCCCTCATCTCTCTGTCTCTCTACACCCTTTCTCCCACGCTCTCTCTCTCTCTACCCCATCTCTCTCTCTCTCTCTACAACCCCATCTCTCTGTCTCTCTACCCCTTTTCTCCCGCGCTCTCTCTCTCTATAACCCCATCTCTCTCTCTCTCCCCCTCCATCTCTCTGTCTCTCTACCCCCTTTCTCCCGCTCTCTCTCTCTGCACCCCCCTTTCTCCCTCTCGCTCTCTCCTCTCTCTCAGGGCTAACCCAGTGTACCATGAGTTGTTACTGACAGTGCTATGGTACGGAGTGGTCCATACCTCCGCTCTAGTCCGCTGTACCGCCGCACGCATGTTTGAGGTACGGCGCCCTGCCACAACGCGCCACACACACCTTCACACACACAAATTTGCTCACGTAATAACATGCTTTATAGTCTAGACCATATAAGAATGACACTGTATTATGTTTGATGTATGCTGTATCTAAAATGTTTTATTGAAACCTGTTTTTATTGAGACCTGTTTTGTCATGGACTAGAAGTAGTCTTCTTGCTGATTGAATCTTACAGTTTTAATAGATAAGTATTGCTGGAACATGGACTGGACTGTAAAGGTTTTTGAGTTGTATTATGCAAACAGAACTATACTGGTTTGAAATGCCTCCCTATGTCTTTCCCCTGCAGCAGCCTCTGCTTGTTATTGCCTTCCCCCTCAAGGGCCTGATTCCATTTTAATCCCTAGCCCCTTCCCAGAGCCCCTACCCCTTCATTGTGAACACCAAAGAGCAAGGGAAAAACATTGGCTCAAAATGGAATCAGGCCTACATAAAATACACTTTTGGTGGAGGAGGTGTTGTAGCACTACCACCTTCACTGTCATAGTGGTATAGACATCCGCCTTCACTGTCATAGTGGTATAGACATCCGCCTTCACTGTCATAGTGGTATAGACATCCCCCTTCACTGTCATAGTGGTATAGACATCCGCCTTCACTGTCATAGTGGTATAGACATCCTCCTTCACTGTCATAGTGGTATAGACATCCCCCTTCACTGTCATAGTGGTATAGACATCCCCCTTCACTGTCATAGTGGTATAGACATCCCCCTTCACTGTCATAGTGGTATAGACATCTTTCTTTCACTGTCATAGTGGTATAGATGTCCCCCTTCACTGTCATAGTGGTATAGACATCCGCCTTCACTGTCATAGTGGTATAGACATCCCCCTTCACTGTCATAGTGGTATAGACATCCTCCTTCACTGTCATAGTGGTATAGACATCCCCCTTCACTGTCATAGTGGTATAGACATCCGCCTTCACTGTCATAGTGGTATAGACATCCCCCTTCACTGTCATAGTGGTATAGACATCCCCCTTCACTGTCATAGTGGTATAGACATCCCCCCTGTCATAGTGGTATAGACATCCACCTTCACTGTCATAGTGGTATAGACATCCCCCTTCACTGTCATAGTGGTATAGACATCCACCTTCACTGTCATAGTGGTATAGACATCCACCTTCACTGTCATAGTGGTATAGACATCCGCCTTCACTGTCATAGTGGTATAGACATCCCCCTTCACTGTCATAGTGGTATAGACATCCCCCTTCACTGTCATAGTGGTATAGACATCCCCCTTCACTGTCATAGTGGTATAGACATCCCCCCTGTCATAGTGGTATAGACATCCACCTTCACTGTCATAGTGGTATAGACATCCCCCTTCACTGTCATAGTGGTATAGACATCCACCTTCACTGTCATAGTGGTATAGACATCCACCTTCACTGTCATAGTGGTATAGACATCCGCCTTCACTGTCATAGTGGTATAGACATCCCCCTTCACTGTCATAGTGGTATAGACATCCACCTTCACTGTCATAGTGGTATAGACATCCGCCTTCACTGTCATAGTGGTATAGACATCCCCCTTCACTGTCATAGTGGTATAGACATCCCCCTTCACTGTCATAGTGGTATAGACATCCCCCTTCACTGTCATAGTGGTATAGACATCCCCCTTCACTGTCATAGTGGTATAGACATCCCCCTTCACTGTCATAGTGGTATAGACATCCCCCTTCACTGTCATAGTGGTATAGACATCCCCCTTCACTGTCATAGTGGTATAGACATCCGCCTTCACTGTCATAGTGGTATAGACATCCCCCTTCATTGTCATAGTGGTATAGACATCCCCCTTCACTGTCATAGTGGTATAGACATCCCCCTTCACTGTCATAGTGGTATAGACATCCGCCTTCACTGTCATAGTGGTATAGACATCCCCCTTCACTGTCATAGTGGTATAGACATCCCCCTTCACTGTCATAGTGGTATAGACATCCCCCTTCACTGCCATAGTGGTATAGACATCCCCCTTCACTGTCATAGTGGTATAGACATCCCCCTTCACTGTCATAGTGGTATAGACATCCCCCTTCACTGTCATAGTGGTATAGACATCCCCTTTCACTGTCATAGTGGTATAGACATCCGCCTTCACTGTCATAGTGGTATAGACATCCCCCTTCACTGTCATAGTGGTATAGACATCCCCCCTGTCATAGTGGTATAGACATCCACCTTCACTGTCATAGTGGTATAGACATCCGCCTTCACTGTCAGTGGTATAGACATCCCCCTTCACTGTCATAGTGGTATGGACATCCCCCTTCACTATCATAGTGGTATGGACATCCCCCTTCACTGTCATAGTGGTATAGACACCCCTCCCCTCCCCCCTTCACTGTCATAGTGGTTTAGACATCCTCCTTCACTGTCATTGTGGTGTGGACATCCCCCTTCACTGTCATAGTGGTATAGACGTCCCCCTTCACTGACATAGTGGTATAGACATCCCCCTTCACTGTCATAGTGGTATAGACATCCCCCTTCACTATCATAGTGGTATGGACATCCCCCTTCACTGTCATAGTAGTATAGACATCCCCCCTCACTGTCATAGTGGTATAGACACCCCTCCCCTCCCCCCTTCACTGTCATAGTGGTTTAGACATCTTCCTTCACTGTCATTGTGGTGTGGACATCCCCCTTCACTGTCATAGTGGTATAGACGTCCCCCTTCACTGTCATAGTGGTATAGACGTCCCCCTTCACTGACATAGTGGTATAGACATCCCCCTTCACTGTCATAGTGGTATAGACATCCCCCTTCACTGTCATAGTGGTATGGACATCTCCCTCCCCCCTTCACTGTCATAGTGGTATGGACATCCCCCTTCACTGTCATAGTGGAATGGACGTCCCCCTTCACTGTCATAGTGGTATAGACATCCCCCTTCACTGTCATAGTGGTATAGACATCCCCCTTCACTGTCATAGTGGTATAGACATTCGCCCTTCACTGTCATAGTGGTATAGACATCCCCCCTCCACCCTTCACTGTCATAGTGGTATATACATCCCTCTTCACTGTCATAGTGGTATAGACATCCGCCTTCACTGTCATAGTGGTATAGACATCCTCCTTCACTGTCATAGTGGTATGGACCTCCCCCTTCGCTGCCATAGTGGTATTGACATCCCCCCTTCACTGTCATAGTGGTATAGACAGCCCCCTTTACTGGCATAGTGGTATGGACATCCCCCTTCACTGTCATAGTGGTATAGACATCCACCCTTCACTGTCATAGTGGTATATACATCCCCCCTCACTGTCATAGTGGTATAGACACCCCTCCCCTTCCCCCTTCACTGTCATAGTGGTGTAGACATCCCCCTTCACTGTCATTGTGGTGTGGACACCCCCCTTCACTGTCATAGTGGTATGGACATCCCCCTTCACTGTCATAGTGGTATAGACATCCCCCTTCACTGTCATAGTGGTATGGACATCTCCCTCCCCCCTTCACTGTCATAGTGGTATGGACATCCCCCTTCACTGTCATAGTGGAATGGACGTCCACCTTCACTGTCATAGTGGTATAGACATCCCCCTTCACTGTCATAGTGGTATAGACATTCGCCCTTCACTGTCATAGTGGTATGGACATCCCCCCTCCACCCGTCACTGTCATAGTGGTATATACATCCCTCTTCACTGTCATAGTGGTGTGGACATCCCCCTTCACTGTCATAGTGGTATAGACATCCCCCTTCACTGTCATAGTGGTATGGACATCCCCCTTCACTGTCATAGTGGTATGGACGTCCCCCTTCACTGTCATAGTGGTATAGACATCCCCCTTCACTGTCATAGTGGTATAGACATTCGCCCTTCACTGTCTTAGTGGTATAGACATC